>NW_018744356.1:0-48588 GCF_001683475.1 Chenopodium quinoa | reverse complement strand
AAACAAAGCTAATTTAAATCAAGTGAAATTCAAACACATTCAAACAAAGCTTTTTCGAATCCAAAGAAAGTCAAATGTGTTAAAAAAAGCTAATTGAATCAAGTAACAGTAAAAAAAATTCAAACATAGCTTTTTGAATCAAATGATTGTGAAATGCATTCAACGATACTGATTGAATCATATGAAAGTCAAACACATTCAAACAAATCTTTTTGAATCAAATGAAAGTCAAATGCATTCAACAGATCAAATTGAATCAATTAAAAGTCAACCACATTCAAACAAAGCTAATTAAATCCAATGAAAGGCAAACACATTCAAACAAAGCTATTTAAATCAAATGAAAGTCAAACACATTCAAAAAAGGTATTTAAATCAAGTGAAAGTCAAAATCATTCAAACAAAGCTATTTGAATCAAATAAAAGTCAAACACATTCAAACAAAGCTTTTTGAAGTAAATGATTGTCAAATGCATTCAACAGGCTAATTGAATCAATGAAAGTCAATCACATTCAAACAAAGCTAATTTAATCAAATACAAAATCAAACTCATTCAAACAAAGCTTTTTCAATCAAATGAAATTCAAATGCATTCAAAATAGCTTTTTCAATCAAGTGAAAGTCAAACAAAGCTTTTTGAATCAAAT
Source organism: Chenopodium quinoa (assembly GCF_001683475.1). Classification (NCBI taxonomy): domain Eukaryota; kingdom Viridiplantae; phylum Streptophyta; class Magnoliopsida; order Caryophyllales; family Amaranthaceae; genus Chenopodium; species Chenopodium quinoa. The sequence continues at coordinate 47,940 of NW_018744356.1, read as the reverse complement.
GATTGTCAAATCCATTCAACGATGCTAATCGAATCATACGAAAGTCAAGCACATTCAAACAAATCTTTTTGAATCAACTGAAAGTCAAATGCAATTAAATAAAAGTAATTAAATCAAGTGAAAGTCAATTACATTTAAACAAAGCTTTTTAAATCAAATGAAAGTTAAATGCATTCAAAAAAGCTAATTGAATCAAGTGAAAGTCTAGGTAATTCAAAACAAAGCTTTTTGAATCAAATGATTGTCAAATGCGTTCAACGTTGCTAATTGAATCAAATGAAAGGTCAAACACATTCAAACAAAGCTTTTTGAATCAAATGAAAGTCATATGCATTCAACAAAGCTAATTGAATCAAATGAAAGTCAATGGCATTCTAACAAACCTAATTGAATCAAACGAAAGTCAATGGCATTCTAACAAACCTAATTGAATCAAATGAAAGTCAACCACATTCAAACAAAGCTAATTGAATCAATTGAAAGTTAAACACATTCAAACAAAGCTAATTTAAATCAAGTGAAATTCAAACACATTCAAACAAAGCTTTTTGAATCAAATGAAAGTCATATGCATTCAACAAAGCTAATTGAATCAAATGAAAGTCAATGGCATTCTAACAAACCTAATTGAATCAAACGAAAGTCAATGGCATTCTAACAAACCTAATTGAATCAAATGAAAGTCAACCACATTCAAACAAAGCTAATTGAATCAAATGAAAGTTAACCACATTCAAACAAAGCTAATTTAAATCAAGTGAAATTCAAACACATTCAAACAAAGCTTTTTGATCCAAAGAAAGTCAAATGAGTTCAAAAAAGCTAATTGAATCAAGTGAAAGTCAAAAAAATTCAAACATAGCTTTTTGAATCAAATGATTGTGAAATGCATTCAACGATACTGATTGAATCATATGAAAGTCAAACACATTCAAACGAATCTTTTTGATTCAAATGAAAGTCAAATGCATTCAACAGATCAAATTGAATCAATTAAAAGTCAACCACATTCAAACAAAGCTAATTAAATCCAATGAAAGGCAAACACATTCAAACAAAGCTATTTGAATCAAATGAAAGTCAAACACATTCAAAAAAGGTATTTAAATCAACTGAAAGTCAAAATCGTTCAAACAAAGCTATTTGAATCAAATTAATGTCAAACACATTCAAACAAAGCTTTTTGAATTAAATGAAAAGTCAAATGCATTAAACAAAGCTAATTGATTCAAATGAAAGTCAATCACATTCAAACAAAGCTTTTAATCAAATAAAAATCAAACACATTCAAACAAAGCTTTTTCAATCAAATGAAATTCAAATGCATTCAAAATAGCGATTTGAATCAAGTGAAAGTCAAACAAAGCTTTTTGAATTAAATGATTGTCAAATCCATTCAACGATGCTAATTGAATCATATGAAAGTCAAGCACATTCAAACAAATCTTTTTGAATCAACTGAAAGTCATATGTAATTAAAAAAAAGTAATTAAATCAAGTGAAAGTCAAACACATTTAAACAAAGCTTTTTTAAAATCAAATGAAAGTTAAATGAATTCAACAAAGCTTATTGAATCAAATGAAAGTCAAAACACATTCAAACAAAGCTAATTGCATTCAAATGAAAGTCAAACACATTCGGACAAAGCTTTTTTTAATTAAATAAAAGTTGAATGCATTCAAAAAAGCTAATTTAATCTAGTGAAAGTCAAAACACATTCAAACAAAGCTTTTTTAATTAAATGAAAGTCAAATGCATTAAACAAAGCTAATCGATTCAAATTAAAGTCAATCACATTCAAACAAAGCTAATTTAATCAAATGAAAATCAAACACATTCAAACAAAGCTTTTTCAATCAAATGAAATTCAAATGCATTCAAAAATAGCGATTTGAATCAAGTGAAAGTCAAAAAAAACTTTTTGAATCAAATGATTGTCAAATCCATTCAACGATGCTAATTGAATCATATGAAAGTCAAGCACATTCAAACAAATCTTTTTGAATCAACTGAAAGTCATATGTAATTAAAAAAAAGTAATTAAATCAAGTGAAAGTTAAACACATTTAAACAAAGCTTTTTAAATCAAATGAAAGTTAAATGCATTCAACAAAGCTTATTGAATCAAATTGGAAGTCAAACACATTCAAACAAAGCTAATTGCATCAAATGAAAGTCAAACACATTCGGACAAAGCTTTTTTAATTAAATAAAAGTTAAATGCATTCAAAAAAGCTAATTTAATCTAGTGAAAGTCAAACACATTCAAACAAAGCTTTTTTAATTAAGTGATTTTCAAGTGCATTCCCACAAAGCTAATTGAATCAAATGAAAGTCAAACACATTCGAACAAAGCTTTTTGAATAAAATAAAAGTTAAATGCATTCAAAAAACCTAATTGAATCAAGTGAAAGTCTAAGTAATTCAAACAAAGCTTTTTTGAATAAAATGACTTTCAAATGCGTTCAATGATGCTAATTGAATCGAATGGAAGTCAAACACATTCAAACAAAGCTTTTTGAATCAAATGAATGTCATATGCATTCAACAAAGCTAATTGAACCAAATGAAACTCAATGGCATTCTAACAAAGCTAATTAAATAAAATGAAAGTCAATAGCATTCTAACAAACCTAATTGAATCAAACGAAAGTCAATGGCATTCAAACAAAGCTAATTGGATCAAACGAAAGTCAAACACATTCAAACAAAGCTTTTTGAATCAAATGAAAGTCATATGCATTCAACAAAGCTAATTGAATCAAATGAAAGTCAATGGCATTCTAACAAACCTAATTGAATCAAACGAAAGTCAATGGCATTCTAACAAACCTAATTGAATCAAATAAAAGTCAACCACATTCAAACAAAGCTAATTGAATCAAATGAAAGTTAACCACATTCAAACAAAGCTAATTTAAATCAAGTGAAATTCAAACACATTCAAAGAAAGCTTTTTGAATCCAAAGAAAGTCAAATGAGTTCAAAAAAGCTAATTGAATCAAGTGAAAGTCAAAAAAAATTCAAACATAGCTTTTTGAATCAAATGATTGTGAAATGCATTCAACGATACTGATTGAATCATATGAAAGTCAAACACATTCAAACAAAGCTTTTTGAATTAAATGAAAGTCAAATGCATTAAACAAAGCTAATTGATTCAAATTAAAGTCAATCACATTCAAACAAAGCTAATTTAATCAAATGAAAATCAAACACATTCAAAACAAAGCTTTTTCAATCAAATGAAAATTCAAATGCATTCAAAAATAGCGATTTGAATCAAGTGAAAGTCAAACAAAGCTTTTTGAATCAAATGATTGTCAAATCTGTTCAACGATGCTAATTGAATCGTATGAAAGTCAAGCACATTCAAACAAATCTTTTTGAATCAACTGAAAGTCAAATGCAATTAAAAAAAATAATTAAATCAAGTGAAAGTCAAACAAATTTAAACAAAGCTTTTAAAATCAAATGAAAGTTAAATTCATTCAACAAAGCTAATTGAATTAAATGAAAGGCAATGGCATTCTAACAAACCTAATTGAATCAAACGAAAGTCAATGACATTCTAACAAACCTAATTGAATCAAATGAAAGTCAAACCACATTCAAACAAAGCTAATTGAATCAAATGAAAGTTAACCACATTCAAACAAAGCTAATTTAAACCAAGTGAAATTCAAACACATTCAAACAAAGCTTTCTGAATCCAAAGAAAGTCAAATGAGTTCAAAAAAGCTAATTGAATCAAGTGAAAGTCAAAAAAATTCAAACATAGCTTTTTGAATCAAATGATTGTGAAATGCATTCAACGATACTGATTGAATCATATGAAAGTCAAACACATTCAAACAAAGCTTTTTGAATCAAATGAAAGTCAAATGCATTAAACAAAGCTAATTGATTCAAATGAAAGTCAATCACATTCAAACTAAGCTAATTTAATCAAATAAAAATCAAACACATTCAAACAAAGCTTTTTCAATCAAATGAAATTCAAATGCATTCAAAATAGCGATTTGAATCAAGTGAAAGTCAAACAAAGCTTTTTGAATTAAATGATTGTCAAATCCATTCAACGATGCTAATTGAATCATATGAAAGTCAAGCACATTCAAACAAATCTTTTTGAATCAACTGAAAGTCATATGTAATTAAAAAAAAGTAATTAAATCAAGTGAAAGTCAAACACATTTAAACAAAGCTTTTTTAAATCAAATGAAAGTTAAATGCATTCAACAAAGCTTATTGAATCAAATGAAAGTCAAACACATTCAAACAAAGATAATTGCATCAAATGAAAGCCAAACACATTCGGACAAAGCTTTTTTAATTAAATAAAAGTTGAATGCATTCAAAAAAGCTAATTTAATCTAGTGAAAGTCAAACACATTCAAACAAAGGTTTTTTAATTAAATGAAAGTCAAATGCATTAAACAAAGCTAATTGATTCAAATGAAAGTCAATCACATTCAAACAAAGCTAATTTAATCAAATAAAAATCAAACACATTCAAACAAAGCTTTTTCAATCAAATGAAATTCAAATGCATTCAAAATAGCGATTTGAATCAAGTGACAGTCAAAAAAAACTTTTTGAATCAAATGATTGTCAAATCCATTCAACGATGCTAATTGAATCATATGAAAGTCAAGCACATTCAAACTAATCTTTTTGAATCAACTGAAAGTCATATGTAATTAAAAAAAAAGTAATTAAATCAAGTGAAAGTCAAACACATTTAAACAAAGCTTTTTAAATCAAATGAAAGTTAAATGCATTCAACAAAGCTTATTGAATCAAATGAAAGTCAAAAACATTCAAACAAAGCTAATTGCATCAAATGAAAGTCAAACACATTCGGACAAAGCTTTTTTTAATTAAATAAAAGTTAAATGCATTGAAAAAAGCTAATTTAATCTAGTGAAAGTCAAACACATTCAAACAAAGCTTTTTTAATTAAGTGATTGTCAAGTGCATTCCACAAAGCTAATTGAATCAAATGAAAGTTAAACACATTCGAACAAAGCTTTTTGAATAAAATAAAAGTTAAATGCATTCAAAAAAGCTAATTGAATCAAGTGAAAGTCTAATTAATTCAAACAAAGCTTTTTGAATAAAATGACTTTCAAATGCGTTCAATGATGCTAATTGAATCTAGTGGAAGTCAAACACATTCAAACAAAGCTTTTTGAATCAAATGAATGTCATATGCATTCAACAAAGCTAATTGAACCAAATGAAACTCAATGGCATTCTAACAAAGCTAATTGAATCAAATGAAAGTCAATAGCATTCTAACAAACCTAATTGAATCAAACGAAAGTCAATGGCATTCTAACAAACCTAATTGAATCAAATGAAAGTCAACCACATTCAAACAAAGCTAATTGAATCAAATGAAAGTTAACCATATTCAAACAAAGCTAATTTAAATCATGTGAAATTCAAACACATTCAAACAAAGCTTTTTGAATCCAAAGAAAGTCAAATGAGTTCAAAAAAGCTAATTCAATCAAGTGAAAGTCAAACAAATTCAAACATAGCTTTTTTGAATCAAATGATTGTCAAATGCATTCAACGATACTAATTAAATCATATGAAAGTCAAACACATTCAAACAAATCTTTTTGAATCAAATGAAAGTCAAATGCATTCAACAAATCAAATTGAATCACTTAAAAGTCAAACACATTCAAACAAAGCTAATTAAATCCAATGGAAGGCAAACACATTCAAACAAACCTATTTGAATCAAATGAAAGTCAAACACATTCAAACAATGCTATCTGAATCAAATGAAAGTCGAATGCATTGAAAAAAGATAATTAAATCAAACGAAAGTCAAACACATTCGGACAAAGCTAATTGCATCAAATAAAAGTCAAAAACATTCAAACAAAGCTAATTGAATCATATGAAAGTCAAATGCTTTCAAAAAAGCTAATTGAATCAACTAAAAGTCCAAAGTATTCAAACAAAGCTTTTTGAATCAAATGATTGTCAAATGCATTCAACGAGGCTAATTGAATCATATGACAGTCAAACAAAACTTTTTGAATCAAATGAAAGTCAAATGCATTCAACAGAGCAAATTGACTCTATTGAAAGTTAACCACATTCAAGCAAAGCTAATTGAATCAAATGAAAGTCAAACACATTCAAGAAATGCTATTTGAATCAAATGAAAGTCAAACGCATTCAAAAAAGGTATTTAAATCAAGTAAAAGTCAAAATCATTCAAACAAAGCTATTTGAATCAAATAAAAGTCAAACACATTCAAACAAAGCTTTTTTGAATTAAATGAAAGTCAAATGCATTAAACAAAGCTAATTGATTCAAATGAAAGTCAATCACATTCAAACAAAGCTAATTTAATCAAATAAAAATCAAACACATTCAAACAAAGCTTTTTCAATCAAATGAAATTCAAATGCATTCAAAATAGCGATTTGAATCAAGTGAAAGTCAAACAAAGCTTTTTGAATTAAATGATTGTCAAATCCATTCAACGATGCTAATTGAATCATATGAAAGTCAAGCACATTCAAACAAATCTTTTCGAATCAACTGAAAGTCATATGTAATTAAAAAAAAGTAATTAAATCAAGTGAAAGTCAAACACATTTAAACAAAGCTTTTTAAATCAAATGAAAGTTAAATGCATTCAACAAAGCTTATTGAATCAAATGAAAGTCAAAACACATTCAAACAAAGCTAATTGCATCAAATGAGAGTCAAACACATTCGGACAAAGCTTTTTTAATTAAATAAAAGTTAAATGCATTCAAAAAAGCAAATTTAATCTAGTGAAAGTCAAACACATTCAAACAAAGCTTTTTTAATTAAGTGATTGTCAATGCATTCCCACAAAGCTAATTGAATCAAAGGAAAGTCTAAGTAATTCAAACAAAGCTTTTTGAATAAAATGACTGTCAAATGCGTTCAATGATGCTAATTGAATCAAATGGAAGTCAAACACATTCAAACAAAGCTTTTTGAATCAAATGAAAGTCATATGCATTCAACAAAGCTAATTGAACCAAATGAAACTCAATGGCATTCTAACAAAGCTAATTGAATCAAATGAAAGTCAATGGCATTCTAACAAACCTAATTGAATCAAACGAAAGTCAATGGCATTCTAACAAACCTAATTGAATCAAATGAAAGTCAACCACATTCAAACAAAGCTAATTGAATCAAATGAAAGTTAACCACATTCAAACAAATCTAATTTAAATCAAGTGAAATTCAAACACATTCAAACAAAGCTATTTGAATCCAAAGAAAGTCAAATGAGTTCAAAAAAGCTAATTGAATCAAGTGAAAGTCAAACAAATTCAAACATAGCTTTTGGAATCAAATGATTGTCAAATGCATTCAACGATACTAATTGAATCATATGAAAGTCAAACACATTCAAACAAATCTTTTTGAATCAAATGAAAGTCAAATGCATTCAACAAATCAAATTGAATCACTTAAAAGTCAACAACATTCAAACAAAGCTAATTAAATCCAATGGAAGGCAAACACATTCAAACAAAGCTATTTGAATCAAATGAAAGTCAAACACATTCAAACAATGCTATCTGAATCAAATGAAAGTCAAATGCATTCAAAAAAGATAATTAAATCAAACGAAAGTCAAACACATTCAGAAAAAGCTAATTTCATCAAATTAAAGTCAAAAACATTCAAACAAAGCTAATTAAATCATATGAAAGTCAAATGCTTTCAAAAAAGCTAATTGAACCAACTAAAAGTCCAAATTCAAACAAAGCTTTTTGAATCAAATGATTTTCAAATGCATTCAACGAGGCTAATTGAATCATATGACAGTCAAACAAAACTTTTTGAATCAAATGAAAGTCAAATGCATTCAACAAAGCAAATTGACTCAATTGAAAGTTAATGATGTGGATCAAGAGGGAAATTCTTTTGAAGAGCCAATCATATTGGTTTTAAGGCCAATAGGGTTTGAGCTTGGAGTAAAGAATCAAGAATGGTTAACATGCGCAGCCATTGAAGAAGAAGTCAAGGTCCAGTTGGGTTCCGACGACGGCAGCGGCGGCGACGCGCCGATCTGGGTGCCACGCGCCGGCTCCCTAGCTCCGGCCTGAGTCCAGCTACACGGCGGTGGGGCGCGTGTCGATGATGGCGGCGCGTGAGACGGTGGTTCGGCGGCAGTACGAAAAGAAAGATTTTCCTAACTTAGTTTTTTCTAGAGTTTTTGCTTGCAAGTTTTTTACCTTTCACTTGAAAGGGTTTTTCTTGGTTTAAGCAATTAGGAATCTTCTTAATTTCTGTTATTTTAGTTTAAAATAATTTCTAAGTCAATTAGGAATTGTTTTAAGAAGTTTTAGGTTAATTAGAACTAGTCTTATTACTAGTTTCCTAGTTCCATTAGAATTGGTTCTCCTATTCTATCTAGGATACTTGGGGATCAAGGCTAGGGTTTTTTCCTAGTTCGAATAGACTTAGGAATAGTTAGTTTTAGTCTATAAATAAGGGATTTTTCGTGGCTTTGTATACACAACCAAAACCAGAAAATTCAATACAAGTTTATTGTTTGTTTTGCTTAATTGCTTACAAATTCTTTTGCTAGTTTTCAATTCAAGGAGTTGTTTTGATAATTAGAACGTTCAATTCTTAGTTCTAGGAGTAGTCTAAGTTTTGTTCATCAAAGTACTTAGTTCCAGGAGTGGTCTAGGTAATTTGAGAGACGTTGAATTCGTTCCAGGAGTGGTCGTTTTCAAAAGTCATATCCGGTTCGTTATTCTTAAGTTGTTCGATTTTCTTAGGAAATTCGAAGGGCTTGTGTTACTTGTGTGATTTTAGATTCTTTATTAAGTTAAGGGGTTTAAATCCACATCAAATTGGTATCAGAGCTTGTGTGATACCACATCAAATTGGTATCAGATTTCAGGGGTTTTGATCGTTCAACAATTCGTTCATCAAATCGCACTTGTTCTCGGATAACCAGTTTTTCTGTCAACTTCAGAAGGCTCGTTCTCCTTCGTTACAAGGTCTTTTCAGGTGATTCTTTTTTTGATTTTGGGTGAAATTTTGTCTAATTTCTGCCTGTGAAATTTCGGAATTTTTCGAGTTCGTTTGCTATTAAACTGGACTGTTTTCCGCAACTGTGTCAGTTTTGGTCCGATTTAATACTTACTGCTCGTTGTGTGCGATTTTGTTCCAAGTTGTGTTGCGATTTTTGTGGGATATACCTGTGTGGATAAGGGTTCTTTTATTTCTGTTTTTTTCACATAATTATGGAGGAAGGGATCCGAAAATCTATGGATGAATTTGCAAAGTTACTTCAAGGTCATAAAAAGAAGAAAAAACATGAAGATGATAACGTAGATTTTGGCTTTGGTAACAAACATATGCTTATGGAGCGACTGAATTTACATGAAGAAATTATTTTTCAAGGTCAACAAGATAGTTTGTTTCATACTCGATGCAAAGTTGTTGATAGAACTTGTAGGGTGATCATTGATAGTGGTTCATGTACCAATGTAGCGTCTACAGAGATGGTTACTAAACTCCAACTTCCTACAAGAGATCATGAAAAACCATATAAGTTGGGTTGGCTAGATAATTCTATGGGTTTTTCATGTAGAACAACAAGCTTTGGTGAATTTCTCCATTGGCAATTACAAGGAAGAATTATGGTGCGATGTGATTCCTATGAGTGCTTGTCACGTTCTTTTAGGAAGACCATGGCAATTTGATCGACATGTTAAACATGATGGTGTGGCCAACACATATTCGGTCAAGGTGGGAAACAAGAGGTTCAAACTTATTCCTTTAACTATTATTCCATGCCGCGTTAAAGTTAAAGAGATGGAGGAAGATTGTCAAAAGGATAAGGAAGAGGAACATGTAGGTGCTAAAGAGCTCGAAGAAAAGGTGAGTGAAACAATTGATGTTCCAATTGTGTGTGACGTTGTTCAAGATCAGATTATTCATAATGATCTACCAATGGTGGTGTCGGAAAAGGTTTTTGATACTATTGAGGAGCCATTCGTGAATCAAGATAATAATTTAATGGTTTCTTTAGAAGTGGTGGATTCATTAGGCATGCATAAAGAGAAGAAATTGTTAGTCATACATGAGAAAAATATCATGAAGCCTAAAGTGTTCTTATGGTCAACTTCGAAGACCAAGGACCAAATTGAGAATTGGTTGTTTCTAAAATATTGCCTTGCTCGTGGTGATGTTGTTACATTGCTTAAAATTGCTAGCGTTGAGGTAATAGTTCTTTTGGCTTGTATTCGTCGAATTTGGATGGTTTCATGGAATTGTTCTCCTTACATGGATGATGCGAATTTGAGGACAAATTCTTTTGAAGAGGGGGAGAATGATGTGGATCAAGAGGGAAATTCTTTTGAAGAGCCAATCATATTGGTTTTAAGGCCAATAGGGTTTGAGCTTGGAGTAAAGAATCAAGAATGGTTAACATGCGCAGCCATTGAAGAAGAAGTCAAGGTCCAGTTGGGTTCCGACGACGGCAGCGGCGGCGACGCGCCGATCTGGGTGCCACGCGCCGGCTCCCTAGCTCCGGCCTGAGTCCAGCTACACGGCGGTGGGGCGCGTGTCGATGATGGCGGCGCGTGAGACGGTGGTTCGGCGGCAGTACGAAAAGAAAGATTTTCCTAACTTAGTTTTTTCTAGAGTTTTTGCTTGCAAGTTTTTACCTTTCACTTGAAAGGGTTTTTCTTGGTTTAAGCAATTAGGAATCTTCTTAATTTCTGTTATTTTAGTTTAAAATAATTTCTAAGTCAATTAGGAATTGTTTTAAGAAGTTTTAGGTTAATTAGAACTAGTCTTATTACTAGTTTCCTAGTTCCATTAGAATTGGTTCTCCTATTCTATCTAGGATACTTGGGGATCAAGGCTAGGGTTTTTTCCTAGTTCGAATAGACTTAGGAATAGTTAGTTTTAGTCTATAAATAAGGGATTTTTCGTGGCTTTGTATACACAACCAAAACCAGAAAATTCAATACAAGTTTATTGTTTGTTTTGCTTAATTGCTTACAAATTCTTTTGCTAGTTTTCAATTCAAGGAGTTGTTTTGATAATTAGAACGTTCAATTCTTAGTTCTAGGAGTAGTCTAAGTTTTGTTCATCAAAGTACTTAGTTCCAGGAGTGGTCTAGGTAATTTGAGAGACGTTGAATTCGTTCCAGGAGTGGTCGTTTTCAAAGTCATATCCGGTTCGTTATTCTTAAGTTGTTCGATTTTCTTAGGAAATTCGAAGGGCTTGTGTTACTTGTGTGATTTTAGATTCTTTATTAAGTTAAGGGGTTTTAATCCACATCAGTTAACCACATTCAAGCAAAGCTAATTGAATCAAATGAAAGTCAAACACATTTAAACAAAGCTATTTGAACCAAATGAAAGTCAAACACATTCAAGAAATGCTATTTGAATCAATGAAAGTCAAATGCATTCAAAAAAGGTATTTAAATCAAGTGAAAGTCAAAAACATTCAAACAAAGCTATTTGAATCAAATTAAAGTCAAACAAATTCAAACAAAGCTTTTTGAATTAAATGAAAGTCAAATGCATTAAACAAAGCTAATTGATTCAAATGAAAGTCAATCACATTCAAACAAAGTTAATTTAATCAAATGAAAATCAAACACATTCAAACAAAGCTTTTTCAATCAAATGAAATTCAAATGCATTCAAAATAGCGATTTGAATCAAGTGAAAGTCAAACAAAGCTTTTTGAATCAAAAGATTGTCAAATCCATTCAACGATGCTAATTGAATCATATGAAAGTCAAGCACATTCAAACAAATCTTTTTGAATCAACTGAAAGTCCAATGCAATTAAATAAAAGTAATTAAATCAAGTGAAAGTCAATTACATTTAAACAAAGTTTTTTAATTAAATGAAAGTTAAATGGATTCAAAAAAGCTAATTGAATCAAGTGAAAGTCTAGGTAATTCAAACAAAACTTTTTGAATCAAATGAATGTCAAATGCGTTCAACGATTCTAATTGAATCAAATGAAAGTCAAACACATTCAAACAAAGCTTTTTGAATCAAATGAAAGTCATATGCATTCAACAAAGCTAATTGAATCAAATGAAAGTCAATGGCATTCTAACAAACCTAATTAAATCAAACGAAAGTCAATGGCATTCAAACAAACCTAATCGAATCAAATGAAAGTCAACCACATTCAAACAAAGATAATTGAATCAAATGAAAGTTAACCACATTCAAACAAAGCTAATTTAAATCAAGTGAAATTCAAACACATTCAAACAAAGCTTTTTGAATCCAAAGAAAGTCAAATGAGTTCAAAAAAGCTAATTGAATCAAGTGAAAGTCAAACAAATTCAAACATAGCTTTTAGAATCAAATGATTGTCAAATGCATTCAACGATACTAATTGAATCATATGAAAGTCAAACACATTCAAACAAATCTTTTTGAATCAAATGAAAGTCAAATGCATTAAACAATGCTAATTGATTCAAATGAAAGTCAATCATATTCAAACAAAGCTAATTTAATCAAATGAGAATTAAACACATTCAAACAAAGCTATTTCAATCAAATGAAATTCAAATGCATTCAAAATAGCGATTTGAATCAAGTGAAAGTCAAACAAAGCATTTTGAATCAAATGATTGTCAAATCCATTCAACGATGCTAATTGAATCATATGAAAGTCAAGCACATTCAAACAAATCTTTTTGAATCAACTGAAAGTCAAATGCAGTTAAAAAAAGTAATTAAATCAAGTGAAAGTTAATTACATTTAAACAAAGCTTTTTAATTCAAATGAAAGTTAAATGCATTCAAAAAAGCTAATTGAATCAAGTGAAAGTCTAGGTAATTCAAACAAAGTTTTTTGAATCAAATGATTGTCAAATGCATTCAACAATACTAATTGAATCACATGAAAGTCAAACACATTCAAACAAATCTTTTTGAATCAAATGAAAGTCAAATGCATTCAACAAATCAAATTGAATCACTTAAAAGTCAACCACATTCAAACAAAGCTAATTAAATCCAATGGAAGGCAAACACATTCAAACAAAGCTATTTGAATCAAATGAAAGTCAAACACATTCAAACAATGCTATCTGAATCAAATGAAAGTCAAATGCATTGAAAAAAGATAATTAAATCAAACGAAAGTCAAACACATTCAGACAAAGCTAATTGCATCAAATGAAAGTCAAAAACATTCAAACAAAGCTAATTAAATCATATGAAAGTCAAATGCTTTCAAAAAAGCTAATTGAATCAACTAAAAGTCCAAAGAATTCAAACAAAGCTTTTTGAATCAAATGATTGTCAAATGCATTCAACGAGGCTAATTGAATCATATGATAGTCAAACAAAACTTTTTGAATCAAATGAAAGTCAAATGCATTCAACAAAGCAAATTGACTCTATTGAAAGTTAACCACATTCAAGCAAAGCTAATTGAATCAAATGAAAGTCAAACACATTTAAACAAAGCTATTTGAACCAAATGAAAGTCAAACACATTCAAGAAATGCTATTTGAATCAAATGAAAGTCAAACACATTCAAAAAAGGTATTTAAATCAAGTGAAAGTAAAAAACATTCAAACAAAGCTATTTGAATCAAATTAAAGTCAAACACATTCAAACAAAGCTTTTTGAATTAAATGAAAGTCAAATGCATTAAACAAAGCTAATTGATTCAAATGAAAGTCAATCACATTCAAACAAAGCTAATTTAATCAAATGAAAATCAAACACATTCAAACAAAGCTTTTTCAATCAAATGAAATTCAAATGCATTCAAAATAGCGATTTGAATCAAGTGAAAGTCAAACAAAGCTTTTTGAATCAAATGATTGTCAAATCCATTCAACGATGCTAATTGAATCATATGAAAGTCAAGCACATTCAAACAAATCTTTTTGAATCAACTGAAAGTCAAATGCAATTAAATAAAAGTAATTAAATCAAGTGAAAGTCAATTACATTTAAACAAAGCTTTTTAAATCAAATGAAAGTTAAATGAATTCAAAAAAGCTAATTGAATCAAGTGAAAGTCTAGGTAATTCAAACAAAGCTTTTTGAATCAAATGACTGTCAAATGCGTTCAATGATGCTAATTGAATCAAATGAAAGTCAAACACATTTAAACAAAGCTTTTTGAATCAAATGAAAGTCATATGCATTCAACAAAGCTAATTGAATCAAATGAAAGTCAATGGCATTCTAACAAACCTAATTGAATCAAACGAAAGTCAATAGCATTCAAACAAACCTAGTCGAATCAAATGAAAATCAACCACATTCAAACAAAGATAATTGAATCAAATGAATGTTAACCACATTCAAACAAAGCTAATTTAAATCAAGTGAAATTCAAACACATTCAAACAAAGATTTTTGAATCCAAAGAAAGTCGAATGAGTTCAAAAAAGCTAATTGAATCAAGTGAAAGTCAAACAAATTCAAACATAGCTTTTTGAATCAAATGATTGTCAAATGCATTCAACGATACTAATTAAATCATATGAAAGTCAAACACATTCAAACAAATCTTTTTGAATCAAATGAAAGTCAAATGCATTAAACAATGCTAATTGATTCAAATGAAAGTCAATCACATTCAAACAAAGCTAATTTAATCAAATGAGAATCAAACTCATTCAAACAAAGCTTTTTAAATCAAATGAAATTCAAATGCATTCAAAATAGCAATTTGAATCAAGTGAAAGTCAAACAAAGCATTTTGAATCAAATGATTGTCAAATCCATTCAACGATGCTAATTGAATCATATGAAAGTCAAGCACATTCAAACAAATCTTTTTGAATCAACTGAAAGTCAAATGCAATTAAAAAAAAGTAATTAAATCAAGTGAAAGTTAATTACATTTAAACAAAGCTTTTTAATTCAAATGAAAGTTAAACGCATTCAAAAAAGCTAATTGAATCAAGTGAAAGTCTAGGTAATTCAAACAAAGTTTTTTGAATCAAATGACTGTCAAATGCGTTCAACGATGCTAATTGAATCAAATGAAAGTCAAACACATTCAAACAAAGCTTTTTGAATCAAATGAAAGTCATATGCATTCAACAAAGCTAATTGAATCAAATGAAAGTCAGTGGCATTCTAACAAACCTAATTGAATCAAACGAAAGTCAATGGCATTCTAACAAACCTAATTGAATCAAATGAAAGTCAACCACATTCAAACAAAGATAATTGAATCAAATGAAAGTTAACCACATTCAAACAAAGCTAATTTAAATCAAGTGAAATTGAAACACATTCAAACAAAGCTTTTTGAATCCAAAGAAAGTCAAATGAGATCAAAAAAGCTAATTGAATCAAGTGAAAGTCAAACAAATTCAAACATAGCTTTTTGAATCAAATGATTGTCAAATGCATTCAACGATACTAATTGAATCATATGAAAGTCAAACACATTCAAACAAATCTTTTTGAAACAAATGAAAGTCAAATGCATTCAACAAATCAAATTGAATCACTTCAAAGTCAAACACATTCAAACAAAGCTAATTAAATCCAATGGAAGGCAAACACATTCAAACAAAGCTATTTGAATCAAATGAAAGTCAAACACATTCAAACAATGCTATCTGAATCAAATGAAATTCAAATGCATTCAAAAAAGATAATTAAATCAAACGAAAGTCAAACACATTCAGACAAAGCTAATTGCATCAAATGAAAGTCAAAAACATTCAAACAAAGCTAATTAAATCATATGAAAGTCAAATGCTTTCAAAAAAGCTAATTGAATCAACTAAAAGTCAAAAGAATTCAAACAAAGCTTTTTGAATCAAATGATTGTCAAATGCATTCAACGAGGCTAATTGAATCATATGATAGTCAAACAAAACTTTTTGAATCAAATGAAAGTCAAATGCATTCAACAAAGCAAATTGACTCAATTGAAAGTTAACCACATTCAAGCAAAGCTAATTGAATCAAATGAAAGTCAAACACATTTAAACAAAGCTATTTGAACCAAATGAAAGTCAAACACATTCAAGAAATGCTATTTGAATCAAATGAAAGTCAAACGCATTCAAAAAAGGTATTTAAATCAAGTGAAAGTCAAAAACATTCAAACAAAGCTATTTGAATCACATTAAAGTCAAACAAATTCAAACAAAGCTTTTTGAATTAAATGAAATTCAAATGCATTAAGCAAAGCTAATTGATTCAAATGAAAGTCAATCACATTCAAACATAGCTAATTTAATCAAATGAAAATCAAACACATTCAAACAAAGCTTTTTCAATCAAATGAAATTCAAATGCATTCAAAATAGCGATTTGAATTAAGTGAAAGTCAAACAAAGCTTTTTGAATCAAATGATTGTAAAATCCATTCAACGATGCTAATTGAATCATATGAAAGTCAAGCACATTCAAACAAATCTTTTTGAATCAACTGAAAGTCAAATGCAATTAAAAAAAAGTAATTAAATCAAGTGAAAGTCAATTACATTTAAACAAAGCTTTTTTAATCAAATGAAAGTTAAATGCATTCAAAAAAGCTAATTGAATCAAGTGAAAGTCTAGGTAATTCAAACAAAGTTTTTTGAATCAAATGACTGTCAAATGCGTTCAACGATGCTAATTGAATCAAATGAAAGTCAAACACATTCAAACAAAGCTTTTTGAATCAAATGAAAGTCATATGCATTCAACAAAGCTAATTGAATCAAATGAAAGTCAATGGCATTCTAACAAACCTAATTGAATCAAACGAAAGTCAATGGCATTCTAACAAACCTAATTGAATCAAATGAAAGTCAACCACATTCAAACAAAGCTAATTGAATCAAATGAAAATTAAACACATTCAAACAAAGCTAATTAAATCATATGAAAGTCAAATGCTTTCAAAAAAGCTAACTGAATCAACTAAAAGTCCAAAGAATTCAAATAAAGCTTTTTGAATCAAATGATTGTCAAATGCATTCAACGAGGCTAATTGAATCATATGACAGTCAAACAAAACTTTTTGAATCAAATGAAAGTCAAATGCATTCAACAAAGCAAATTGACTCAATTGAAAGTTAACCACATTCAAGCAAAGCTAATTGAATCAAATGAAAGTCAAACACATTTAAACAAAGCTATTTGAACCAAATGAAAGTCAAACACATTCAAGAAATGCTATTTGAATCAAATGAAAGTCAAACGCATTCAAAAAAGGTATTTAAATCAAGTGAAAGTCAAAAACATTCAAACAAAGCTATTTGAATCAGATTAAAGTCAAACACATTCAAACAAAGCTTTTTGAATTAAATGAAAGTCAAATGCATTAAACAATGCTAATTGATTCAAATGAAAGTCAATCACATTCAAACAAAGCTAATTTAATCAAATGAGAATCAAACACATTCAAACAAAGCTTTTTCAGTCAAATGAAATTCAAATGCATTCAAAATAGCGATTTGAATCAAGTGAAAGTCAAACAAAGCATTTTGAATCAAATGATTGTCAAATCCATTCAACGATGCTAATTGAATCATATGAAAGTCAAGCACATTCAAACAAATCTGTTTGAATCAACTGAAAGTCAAATGCAATTAAAAAAAAGTAATTAAATCAAGTGAAAGTTAATTACATTTAAACAAAGCTTTTTAATTCAAATGAAAGTTAAATGCATTCAAAAAAGCTAATTGAATCAAGTGAAAGTGTAGGTAATTCAAACAAAGTTTTTTTAATCAAATGACTGTCAAATGCGTTCAACGATGCTAATTGAATCAAATGAAAGTCAAACTCATTCAAACAAAGCTTTTTGAATCAAATGAAAGTCGTATGCATTCAACAAAGCTAATTGAATCAAATGAAAGTCAATGGCATTCTAACAAACCTAATTGAATCTAACGAAAGTGAATGGCATTCTAACAAACCTAATTGAATCAAATGAAAGTCAACCACATTCAAACAAAGCTAATTGAATGAAATGAAAGTTAACCACATTCAAACAAAGCTAATTTAAATCAAGTGAAATTCAAACACATTCAAACAAAGCTTTTTGAATCCAAAGAAAGTCAAATGAGTTCAAAAAAGCTAATTGAATCAAGTGAAAGTCAAACAAATTCAAACATAGCTTTTGGAATCAAATGATTGTCAAATGCATTCAACGATACTAATTGAATCATATGAAAGTCAAGCACATTCAAACAAATCTTTTTGAATCAACTGAAAGTCAAATGCAATTAAAAAAAAGTAATTAAATCATGTGAAAGTCAATTACATTTAAACAAAGCTTTTTAAAACAAATGAAAGTTAAATGCATTCAAAAAAGCTAATTGAATCAAGTGAAAGTCTAGGTAATTCAAACAAAGTTTTTTGAATCAAATGACTGTCAAATGCGTTCAACGATGCTAATTGAATTAAATGAAAGTCAAACACATTCAAACAAAGCTTTTTGAATCAAATGAAAGTCATATGCATTCAACAAAGCTAATTGAATCAAATGAAAGTCAATGGCATTCTAACAAACCTAATTGAATCAAACGAAAGTCAATGGCATTCTAACAAACCTAATAGAATCAAATGAAAGTCAACCACATTCAAACAAAGCTAATTGAATCAAATGAAAGTTAACCACATTCAAACAAAGCTAATTTAAATCAAGTGAAATTCAAACACATTCAAACAAAGCTTTTTGAATCCAAAGAAAGTCAAATGAGTTCAAAAAAGCTAATTGAATCAAGTGAAAGTCAAACAAATTCAAACATAGCTTTTTGAATCAAATGATTGTCAAATGCATTCAACGATACTAATTGAATCATATGAAAGTCAAACACATTCAAACAAATCTTTTTGAATCAAATGAAAGTCAAATGCATTCAACAGATCAAATTGAATCAATTAAAAGCCAACCACATTCAAACAAAGCTAATTAAATCCAATGGAAGGCAAACACATTCAAACAAAGCTATTTGAATCAAATGAAAGTCAAACACATTCAAACAATGCTATCTGAATCAAATGAAAGTCAAATGCATTCAAAAAAGATAATTAAATCAAACAAAAGTCAAACACATTCAGACAAAGCTAATTGCATCAAATTAAAGTCAAAAACATTCAAACAAAGCTAATTAAATCATATGAAAGTCAAATGCTCTCAAAAAAGCTAATTGAATCAACTAAAAGTCCAAAGAATTCAAACAAAGCTTTTTGAATCAAATGATTGTCAAATGCATTCAACGAGGCTAATTGAATCATATGACAGTCAAACAAAACTTTTTGAATCAAATTAAAGTCAAATGCATTCAACAAAGCAAATTGACTCAATTGAAAGTTAACCACATTCAAGCAAAGCTAATTGAATCAAATGAAAGTCAAACACATTTAAACAAAGCTATTTGAACCAAATGAAAGTCAAACACATTCAAGAAATGCTATTTGAATCAAATAAAAGTCAAACGCATTCAAAAAAGGTATTTAAATCAAGTGAAAGTCAAAAACATTCAAACAAAGCTATTTGAATCAAATTAAAGTCAAACAAATTCAAACAAAGCTTTTTGAATTAAATGAAAGTCAAATGCATTAAACAAAGCTAATTGATTCAAATGAAAGTCAATCACATTCAAACAAAGCTAATTTAATCAAATGAAAATCAAACACATTCAAACAAAGCTTTTTCAATCAAATGAAATTCAAATGCATACAAAATAGCGATTTGAATTAAGTGAAAGTCAAACAAAGCTTTTTGAATCAAATGATTGTCAAATCCATTCAACGATGCTAATTGAATCATATGAAAGTCAAGCACATTCAAACAAATCTTTTTGAATCAACTGAAAGTCAAATGCAATTAAAAAAAAGTAATTAAATCAAGTGAAAGTCAATTACATTTAAACAAAGCTTTTTTAATCAAATGAAAGTTTAATGCATTCAAAAAAGCTAATTGATTCAAGTGAAAGTCTAGGTAATTCAAACAAAGTTTTTTGAATCAAATGACTGTCAAAAGCGTTCAACGATGCTAATTGAATCAAATGAAAGTCAAACACATTCAAACAAAGCTTTTTGAATCAAATGAAAGTCATATGCATTCAACAAAGCTAATTGAATCAAATGAAAGTCAATGGCATTCTAACAAACCTAATTGAATCAAACGAAAGTCAATGGCATTCTAACAAACCTAATTGAATCAAATGAAAGTCAACCACATTCAAACAAAGCTAATTGAATCAAATGAAAGTTAACCACATTCAAACAAAGCTTTTTAAATCAAATGAAAGTCAAATGCATTCAACAAATCAAATTGAATCACTTAAAAGTCAACCACATTCAAACAAAGCTAATTAAATCCAATGGAAGGCAAACACATTCAAACAAAGCTATTTGAATCAAATGAAAGTCAAACACATTCAAACAATGCTATCTGAATCAATTGAAAGTCAAATGCATTTAAAAAAGATATTTAAATCAAACAAAAGTCAAACACATTCAGACAAAGCTAATTGCATCAAATTAAAGTCAAAAACATTCAAATAAAGCTAATTAAATCATATGAAAGTCAAATGCTTTCAAAAAAGCTAATTAAATCAAATAAAAGTCCAAAGAATTCAAACAAAGCTTTTTGAATCAAATGATTGTCAAATGCATTCAACGAGGCTAATTGAATCATATGACAGTCAAACAAAACTTTTTGAATCAAATGAAAGTCAAATGAATTCAACAAAGCAAATTGACTCAATTGAAAGTTAACCACATTCAAGCAAAGCTAATTGAATCAAATGAAAGTCAAACACATTTAAACAAAGCTATATGAACCAAATGAAAGTCAAACACATTCAAGAAATGCTATTTGAATCAAATGAAAGTCAAACGCATTAAAAAAAGGTATTTAAATCAAGTGAAAGTCAAAAACATTCAAACAAAGCTATTTGAATCAGATTAAAGTCAAACACATTCAAACAAAGCTTTTTGAATTAAATGAAAGTCAAATGATTAAACAATGCTAATTGATTCAAATGAAAGTCAATCACATTCAAACAAAGCTAATTTAATCAAATGAGAATCAAACACATTCAAACAAAGCTTTTTCAATCAAATGAAATTCAAATGCATTCAAAATAGCGATTTGAATCAAGTGAAAGTCAAACAAAGCATTTTGAATCAAATGATTGTCAAATCCATTCAACGATGCTAATTGAATCATATGAAAGTCAAGCACATTCAAACAAATCTTTTTGAATCAACTGAAAGTCAAATGCAATTAAAAAAAGGTAATTAAATCAAGTGAAAGTTAATTACATTTAAACATAGATTTTTAATTCAAATGAAAGTTAAATGCATTCAAAAAAGCTAATTGAATCAAGTGAAAGTCTAGGTAATTCAAACAAAGTTTTTTGAATCAAATGACTGTCAAATGCGTTCAACGATGCTAATTGAATCAAATGAAAGTCAAACACATTCAAACAAAGCTTTTTGAATCAAATGAAAGTCATATGCATTCAACAAAGCTAATTGAATCAAATGAAAGTCAATGGCATTCTAACAAACCTAATTGAATCTAACGAAAGTCAATGGCATTCTAACAAACCTAATTGAATCAAATGAAAGTCAACCACATTCAAACAAAGCTAATTGAATCAAATGAAAGTTAACCACATTCAAACAAAGCTAATTTAAATCAAGTGAAATTCAAACACATTCAAACAAAGCTTTTTGAATCCAAAGAAAGTCAAATGAGTTCAAAAAAGCTAATTGAATCAAGTGAAAGTCAAACAAATTCAAACATAGCTTTTTGAATCAAATGATTGTCAAATGCATTCAACGATACTAATTGAATCATATGAAAGTCAAGCACATTCAAACAAATCTTTTTGAATCAACTGAAAGTCAAATGCAATTAAAAAAAAGTAATTAAATCATGTGAAAGTCAATTACATTTAAACAAAGCTTTTTAAAACAAATGAAAGTTAAATGCATTCAAAAAAGCTAATTGAATCAAGTGAAAGTCTAGGTAATTCAAACAAAGTTTTTTGAATCAAATGACTGTCAAATGCGTTCAACGATGCTAATTGAATTAAATGAAAGTCAAACACATTCAAACAAAGCTTTTTGAATCAAATGAAAGTCATATGCATTCAACAAAGCTAATTGAATCAAATGAAAGTCAATGGCATTCTAACAAACCTAATTGAATCAAACGAAAGTCAATGGCATTCTAACAAACCTAATAGAATCAAATGAAAGTCAACCACATTCAAACAAAGCTAATTGAATCAAATGAAAGTTAACCACATTCAAACAAAGCTAATTTAAATCAAGTGAAATTCAAACACATTCAAACAAAGCTTTTTGAATCCAAAGAAAGTCAAATGAGTTCAAAAAAGCTAATTGAATCAAGTGAAAGTCAAACAAATTCAAACATAGCTTTTAGAATCAAATGATTGTCAAATGCATTCAACGGTACTAATTGAATCATATGAAAGTCAAACACATTCAAACAAATCTTTTTGAATCAAATAAAAGTCAAATGCATTCAACAAATCAAATTGAGTCACTTAAAAGTCAACCACATTCAAACAAAGCTAATTAAATCCAATGGAAGGCAAACACATTCAAACAAAGCTATTTGAATCAAATGAACGTCAAACACAATCAAACAAAGCTATTTGAATCAAATGAACGTCAAACACATTCAAACAATGCTATCTGAATCAAATGAAAGTCAAATGCATTCAAAAAAGATAATTAAATCAAACGAAAGTCAAACACATTCAGACAAAGCTAATTGCATCAAATGAAAGTCAAAAACATTCAAACAAAGCTAATTAAATCATATGAAAGTCAAATGCTTTCAAAAAAGCTAATTGAATCAACTAAAAGTCCAAAGAATTCAAACAAAGCTTTTTGAATCAAATGATTGTCAAATGCATTCAACGAGGCTAATTGAATCATATGATAGTCAAACAAAACTTTTTGAATCAAATGAAAGTCAAATGCATTCAACAAAGCAAATTGACTCTATTGAAAGTTAACCACATTCAAGCAAAGCTAATTGAATCAAATGAAAGTCAAACACATTTAAACAAAGCTATTTGAACCAAATGAAAGTCAAACACATTCAAGAAATGCTATTTGAATCAAATGAAAGTCAAACGCATTCAAAAAAGGTATTTAAATCAAGTGAAAGTAAAAAACATTCAAACAAAGCTATTTGAATCAAATTAAAGTCAAACACATTCAAACAAAGCTTTTTGAATTAAATGAAAGTCAAATGCATTAAACAAAGCTAATTGATTCAAATGAAAGTCAATCACATTCAAACAAAGCTAATTTAATCAAATGAAAATCAAACACATTCAAACAAAGCTTTTTCAATCAAATGAAATTCAAATGCATTCAAAATAGCGATTTGAATCAAGTGAAAGTCAAACAAAGCTTTTTGAATCAAATGATTGTCAAATCCATTCAACGATGCTAATTGAATCATATGAAAGTCAAGCACATTCAAACAAATCTTTTTGAATCAACTGAAAGTCAAATGCAATTAAATAAAAGTAATTAAATCAAGTGAAAGTCAATTACATTTAAACAAAGCTTTTTAAATCAAATGAAAGTTAAATGAATTCAAAAAAGCTAATTGAATCAAGTGAAAGTCTAGGTAATTCAAACAAAGCTTTTTGAATCAAATGACTGTCAAATGCGTTCAACGATGCTAATTGAATCAAATGAAAGTCAAACACATTTAAACAAAGCTTTTTGAATCAAATGAAAGTCATATGCATTCAACAAAGCTAATTGAATCAAATGAAAGTCAATGGCATTCTAACAAACCTAATTGAATCAAACGAAAGTCAATAGCATTCAAACAAACCTAGTCGAATCAAATGAAAATCAACCACATTCAAACAAAGATAATTGAATCAAATGAAAGTTAACCACATTCAAACAAAGCTAATTTAAATCAAGTGAAATTCAAACACATTCAAACAAAGATTTTTGAATCCAAAGAAAGTCAAATGAGTTCAAAAAAGCTAATTGAATCAAGTGAAAGTCAAACAAATTCAAACATAGCTTTTTGAATCAAATGATTGTCAAATGCATTCAACGATACTAATTAAATCATATGAAAGTCAAACACATTCAAACAAATCTTTTTGAATCAAATGAAAGTCAAATGCATTAAACAATGCTAATTGATTCAAATGAAAGTCAATCACATTCAAACAAAGCTAATTTAATCAAATGAGAATCAAACTCATTCAAACAAAGCTTTTTAAATCAAATGAAATTCAAATGCATTCAAAATAGCAATTTGAATCAAGTGAAAGTCAAACAAAGCATTTTGAATCAAATGATTGTCAAATCCATTCAACGATGCTAATTGAATCATATGAAAGTCAAGCACATTCAAACAAATCTTTTTGAATCAACTGAAAGTCAAATGCAATTAAAAAAAAGTAATTAAATCAAGTGAAAGTCAATTACATTTAAACAAAGCTTTTTAAAACAAATGAAAGTTAAATGCATTCAAAAAAGCTAATTGAATCAAGTGAAAGTCTAGGTAATTCAAACAAAGTTTTTTGAATCAAATGACTGTCAAATGCGTTCAACGATGCTAATTGAATTAAATGAAAGTCAAACACATTCAAACAAAGCTTTTTGAATCAAATGAAAGTCATATGCATTCAACAAAGCTAATTGAATCAAATGAAAGTCAATGGCATTCTAACAAACCTAATTGAATCAAACGAAAGTCAATGGCATTCTAACAAACCTAATAGAATCAAATGAAAGTCAACCACATTCAAACAAAGCTAATTGAATCAAATGAAAGTTAACCACATTCAAACAAAGCTAATTTAAATCAAGTGAAATTCAAACACATTCAAACAAAGCTTTTTGAATCCAAAGAAAATCAAATGAGTTCAAAAAAGCTAATTGAATCAAGTGAAAGTCAAACAAATTCAAACATAGCTTTTTGAATCAAATGATTGTCAAATGCATTCAACGATACTAATTGAATCATATGAAAGTCAAACACATTCAAACAAATCTTTTTGAATCAAATAAAAGTCAAATGCATTCAACAAATCAAATTGAGTCACTTAAAAGTCAACCACATTCAAACAAAGCTAATTAAATCCAATGGAAGGCAAACACATTCAAACAAAGCTATTTGAATCAAATGAACGTCAAACACATTCAAACAAAGCTATTTGAATCAAATGAACGTCAAACACATTCAAACAATGCTATCTGAATCAAATGAAAGTCAAATGCATTCAAAAAAGATAATTAAATCAAACGAAAGTCAAACACATTCAGACAAAGCTAATTGCATCAAATGAAAGTAAAAAACATTCAAACAAAGCTAATTAAATCATATGAAAGTCAAATGCTTTCAAAAAAGCTAATTGAATCAACTAAAAGTCCAAAGAATTCAAACAAAGCTTTTTGAATCAAATGATTGTCAAATGCATTCAACAAGGCTAATTGAATCATATGACAGTCAAACAAAACTTTTTGAATCAAATGAAAATCAAATGCATTCAACAAAGCAAATTGACTCAATTGAAAGTTAACCACATTCAAGCAAAGCTAATTGAATCAAATGAAAGTCAAACACATTTAAACAAAGCTATTTGAACCAAATGAAAGTCAAACACATTCAAGAAATGCTATTTGAATCAAATGAAAGTCAAACGCATTCAATAAAGGTATTTAAATCAAGTGAAAGTAAAAAAACTTCAAACAAAGCTATTTGAATCAGATTAAAGTCAAACACATTCAAACAAAGCTTTTTGAATTAAATGAAAGTCAAATGCATTAAACAAAGCTAATTGATTCAAATGAAAGTCAATCACATTCAAACAAAGCTAATTTAATCAAATGTAAATCAAACACATTCAAACAAAGCTTTTTCAATCAAATAAAATTCAAATGCATTCAAAATAGCGATTTGAATCAAGTGAAAGTCAAACAAAGCTTTTTGAATGAAATAATTGTCAAATCCATTCAACGATGCGAATTGAATCATATGAAAGTCAAGCACATTCAAACAAATCTTTTTGAATCAACTGAAAGTCAAATGCAATTAAATAAAAGTAATTAAATCATGTGAAAGTCAATTACATTTAAACAAAGCTTTTTAAATCAAATGAAAGTTAAATGCATTCAAAAAAGCTAATTGAATCAAGTGAAAGTCTAGGTAATTCAAACAAAGTTTTTTGAATAAAATGACTGTCAAATGCGTTCAACGATGCTAACTGAATCAAATGAAAGTCAAACACATTCACACAAAGCTTTTTGAATCAAATGAAAGTCATATGCATTTAACAAAGCTAATTGAATCAAATGAAAGTCAATGGCATTCTAACAAACCTAATTGAATCAAACGAAAGTCAATGGCATTCTAACAAACCTAATTGAATCAAATGAAAGTCAACCACATTCAAACAAAGCTAATTGAATCAAATGAAATTTAACCACATTCAAACAAAGCTAATTTAAATCAAGTGAAATTCAAACACATTCAAACAAAGCTTTTTGAATCCAAAGAAAGTCAAAAGAGTTCAAAAAAGCTAATTGAATCAAGTGAAAGTCAAACAAATTCAAACATAGCTTTTTGAATCAAATGATTGTCAAATGCATTCAACGATACTAATTGAATCATATGAAAGTCAAACACATTCAAACAAATCTTTTTGAATCAAATGAAAGTCAAATGCATTCAAAAGATCAAATTGAATCAATTAAAAGTCAACCACATTCAAACAAAGCTAATTAAATCCAATGGAAGGCAAACACATTCAAACAAAGCTATTTGAATCAAATGAAAGTCAAACACATTCAAAAAAAGGTATTAAAATCAAGTGAAAGTCAAAATCATTCAAACAAAGCTATTTGAATCAAATAAAAGTCAAACACATTCAAACAAAGCTTTTTGAATTAAATGAAAGTCAAATGCATTAAACAAAGCTAATTGATTCAAATGAAAGTCAATCACATTCAAACAAAGCTAATTTAATCAAATGAAAATCAAACACATTCAAACAAAGCTTTTTCAATCAAATGAAATTCAAATGCATTCAAAATAGCGATTTGAATCAAGTGAAAGTCAAACAAAGCTTTTTGAATCAAATTATTGTCAAATCCATTCAACGATGCTAATTGAATCATATGAAAGTCAAGCACATTCAAACAAATCTTTTTGAATCAACTGAAAGTCATATGCAATTAAAAAAAAAAATGATTAAATCAAGTGAAAGTCAAACACATTTAAACAAAGCTTTTTAAATCAAATGAAAACTAAATGCATTCAACAAAGCTTATTGAATCAAATGAAAGTCAAACACATTCAAACAAAGCTAATTGCATCAAATGAAAGTCAAACACATTCGAACAAAACTTTTTTAATTAAATAAAAGTTAAATGCATTCAAAAAAGCTAATTTAATCTAGTGAAAGTCAAACACATTCAAACAAAGCTTTTTGAATTAAATGAAAGTCAAATGCATTAAACAAAGCTAATTGATTCAAATGAAAGTCAATCACATTCAAACAAAGCTAATTTAATCAAATGAAAATCAAACACATTCAAACAAAGCTTTTTCAATCAAATGAATTTCAAATGCATTCAAAATAGCGATTTGAATCAAGTGAAAGTCAAACAAAGCTTTTTGAATTAAATGATTGTCAAATCCATTCAACGATGCTAATTGAATCATATGAAAGTCAAGCACATTCAAACAAATCTTTTTGAATCAACTGAAAGTCAAATGCAATTAATAAAAGTAATTAAATCAAGTGAAAGTCAATTACATTTAAACAAAGCTTTTTAAATCAAATGAAAGTTTAATGCATTCAAAAAAGCTAATTGAATCAAGTGAAAGTCTAGGTAATTCAAACAAAGTTTTTTGAATCAAATGATTGTCAAATGCGTTCAACGATGCTAATTGAATCAAATGAAAGTCAAACACATTCAAACAAATCTTTTTGAATAAAATGAAAGTCATATGCATTCAACAAAGCTAATTGAATCAAATGAAAGTCAATGGCATTCTAACAAACCTAATTGAATCAAACGAAAGTCAATGGCATTCTAACAAACCTAATTGAATCAAATGAACGTCAACCACATTCAAACAAAGCTAATTGAATCAAATGAAAGTTAACCACATTCAAACAAAGCTAATTTAAATCAAGTGAAATTCAAACACATTCAAACAAAGCTTTTTGAATCCAAAGAAAGTCAAATGAGTTCAAAAAAGCTAATTGAATCAAGTGAAAGTCAAACAAATTCAAACATAGCTTTTTGAATCAAATGATTGTCAAATGCATTCAACGATACTAATTGAATCATATGAAAGTCAAACACATTCAAACAAATCTTTTTGAAACAAATGAAAGTCAAATGCATTCAACAAATCAAATTGAATCACTTCAAAGTCAAACACATTCAAACAAAGCTAATTAAATCCAATGGAAGGCAAACACATTCAAACAAAGCTATTTGAATCAAATGAAAGTCAAACACATTCAAACAATGCTATCTGAATCAAATGAAATTCAAATGCATTCAAAAAAGATAATTAAATCAAACGAAAGTCAAACACATTCAGACAAAGCTAATTGCATCAAATGAAAGTCAAAAACATTCAAACAAAGCTAATTAAATCATATGAAAGTCAAATGCTTTCAAAAAAGCTAATTGAATCAACTAAAAGTCAAAAGAATTCAAACAAAGCTTTTTGAATCAAATGATTGTCAAATGCATTCAACGTGGCTAATTGAATCATATGATAGTCAAACAAAACTTTTTGAATCAAATGAAAGTCAAATGCATTCAACAAAGCAAATTGACTCAATTGAAAGTTAACCACATTCAAGCAAAGCTAATTAAATCAAATGAAAGTCAAACACATTTAAACAAAGCTATTTGAACCAAATGAAAGTCAAACACATTCAAGAAATGCTATTTGAATCAAATGAAAGTTAAACGCATTCAAAAAAGGTATTTAAATCAAGTGAAAGTCAAAAACATTCAAACAAAGCTATTTGAATCAGATTAAAGTCAAACAAATTCAAACAAAGCTTTTTGAATTAAATGAAATTCAAATGCATTAAACAAAGCTAATTGATTCAAATGAAAGTCAATCACATTCAAACATAGCTAATTTAATCAAATGAAAATCAAACACATTCAAACAAAGCTTTTTCAATCAAATGAACTTCAAATGCATTCAAAATAGCGATTTGAATTAAGTGAAAGTCAAACAAAGCTTTTTGAATCAAATGATTGTCAAATCCATTCAACGATGCTAATTGAATCATATGAAAGTCAAGCACATTCAAACAAATCTTTTTGAATCAACTGAAAGTCATTTGCAATAAAAAAAAAGTAATTAAATCAAGTGAAAGTCAATTACATTTAAACAAAGCTTTTTAAATCAAATGAAAGTTAAATGCATTCAAAAAAGCTAATTGAATCAGGTGAAAGTCTAGGTAATTCAAACAAAGTTTTTTGAATCAAATGAATGTCAAATGCGTTCAACGATGCTAATTGAATCAAATGAAAGTCAAACACATTCAAACAAAGCTTTTTGAATCAAATGAAAGTCATATGCATTCAACAAAGCTAATTGAATCAAATGAAAGTCAATGGCATTCTAACAAAACTAATTGAATCAAACGAAAGTCAATGGCATTCTAACAAACCTAATTGAATCAAATGAAAGTCAACCACATTCAAACAAAGCTAATTGAATCAAATGAAAGTTAACCACATTCAAACAAAGCTAATTTAAATCAAGTGAAATTCAAACACATTCAAACAAAGCTTTTTGAATCCAAAGAAAGTCAAATGAGTTCAAAAAAGCTAATTGAATCAAGTGAAAGTCAAACAAATTCAAACATAGCTTTTTGAATCAAATGATTGTCAAATGCATTCAACGATACTAATTGAATCATATGAAAGTCAAACACATTCAAACAAATCTTTTTGAATCAAATGAAAGTCAAATGCATTCAACAGATCAAATTGAATCACTTAAAAGTCAACCACATTCAAACAAAGCTAATTAAATCCAATGGAAGGCAAACACATTCAAACAAAGCTATTTGAATCAAATGAAAGTCAAACACATTCAAACAATGCTATCTGAATCAAATGAAAGTCAAATGCATTGAAAAAGGATAATTAAATCAAACGAAAGTCAACCACATTCAGACAAAGCTAATTGCATCAAATGAAAGTCAAAAACATTCAAACAAAGCTAATTAAATTAAATGCTTTCAAAAAAGCTAATTGAATCAACTAAAAGTCCAAAGAATTCAAACAAAGCTTTTTGAATCAAATGATTGTCAAATGCATTCAACGAGGCTAATTGAATCATATGATAGTCAAACAAAACTTTTTGAATCAAATGAAAGTCAAATGCATTCAACAGAGCAAATTGACTCAATTGAAAGTTAACCACATTCAAGCAAAGCTAATTGAATCAAATGAAAGTCAAACACATTTAAACAAAGCTATTTGAACCAAATGAAAGTCAAACACATTCAAGAAATGCTATTTGAGTCAAATGAAAGTCAAACGCATTCAAAAAAGGTATTTAAATCAAGTGAAAGTCAAAAACATTCAAACAAAGCTATTTGAATAAGATTAAAGTCAAACACATTCAAACAAAGCTTTTTGAATTAAATGAAAGTCAAATGCATTAACCAAAGCTTATTGATTCAAATGAAAGTCAATCACATTCAAACAAAGCTAATTTAATCAAATGAAAATCAAACACATTCAAACAAAGCTTTTTCAATCAAATGAAATTCAAATGCATTCAAAATAGCGATTTGAATCAAGTGAAAGTCAAACAAAGCTTTTTGAATCAAATGATTGTCAAATCCATTCAACGATGCTAATTGAATCATATGAAAGTCAACCACATTCAAACAAATATTTTTTAATCAACTGAAAGTCAAATGCAATTCAAAAAAAGTAATTAAATCATGTGAAAGTCAATTACATTTAAACAAAGCTTTTTAAATCAAATGAAAGTTAAATGCATTCAAAAAAGCTAATTGAATCAAGTGAAAGTCTAGGTAATTCAAACAAAGTTTTTTGAATCAAATGACTGTCAAATGCGTTCAACAATGCTAATTGAATCAAATGAAAGTCAAACACATTCAAACAAAGCTTTTTGAATCAAATGAAAGTCATATGCATTCAACAAAGCTAATTGAATCAAATGAAAGTCAATGGCATTCTAACAAACCTAATTGAATCAAATTAAAGTCAACCACATTCAAACAAAGCTAATTGAATCAAATGAAAGCTAACCACATTCAAACAAAGCTAATTTAAATCAAGTGAAATTCAAACACATTCAAACAAAGCTTTTTGAATCCAAAGAAAGTCAAATGAGTTCAAAAAAGCTAATTGAATCAAGTGAAAGTCAAACAAATTCAAACATAGCTTTTCGAATCAAATGATTGTCAAATGCATTCAACGATACTAATTGAATCATATGAAAGTCAAACACATTCAAACAAATCTTTTTGAATCAAATGAAAGTCAAATGCATTCAACAAATCAAATTGAATCACTTAAAAGTCAAACACATTCAAACAAAGCTAATTAAATCCAATGGAAGGGAAACACATTCAAACAAAGCTATCTGAATCAAATGAAAGTCAAACACATTCAAACAATGCTATCTGAATCAAATGAAAGTCAAATGCATTCAAAAAAGATAATTAAATCAAACGAAAGTCAAACACATTCAGACAAAGCTAATTGCATCAAATGAAAGTCAAAAACATTCAAACAAAGCTAATTAAATCATATGAAAGTCAAATGCTCTCAAAAAAGCTAATTGAATCAACTAAAAGTCCAAAGAATTCAAACAAAGCTTTTTGAATCAAATGATTGTCAAATGCATTCAACGAGGCTAATTGAATCATATGACAGTCAAACAAAACTTTTTGAATTAAATGAAAGTCAAATGCATTCAACAAAGCAAATTGACTCAATTGAAAGTTAACCACATTAAAGCAAAGCTAATTGAATCAAATGAAAGTCAAACACATTTAAACAAAACTATTTGAACCAAATGAAAGTCAAACACATTCAAGAAATGCTATTTGAATCAAATGAAAGTCAAACGCATTCAAAAAAAGTATTCAAATCAAGTGAAAGTCAAAAACATTCAAACAAAGCTATTTGAATCAGATTAAAGTCAAACACATTCAAACAAAGCTTTTTGAATTAAATGAAAGTCAAATGCATTAAACAAAGCTAATTGATTCAAATGAAAGTCAATCACATTCTAATAAAGCTAATTTAATCAAATGAAAATCAAACACATTCAAACAAAACTTTTTCAATCAAATGAATTTCAAATGCATTCAAAATAGCGATTAGAATCAAGTGAAAGTCAAATAAAGCTTTTTGAATCAAATGATTGTCAAATCCATTCAACGATGCTAATTGAATCATATGAAAGTCAAGCACATTCAAACAAATCTTTTTGAATCAACTAAAAGTCAAATGCAATTAAAAAAAAAGTAATTAAATCAAGTGAAAGTCAATTACATTTAAACAAAGCTTTTTAAATCAAATGAAAATTAAATGCATTCAAAAAAGCTAGATGAATCAAGTGAAAGTCTAGGTAATTCAAACAAAGTTTTTTGAATCAAATGACTGTCAAATGTGTTCAACGATGCTAATTGAATCAAATGAAAGTCAAACACATTCAAACAAAGCTTTTTGAATCAAATGAAAGTCATATGCATTCAACAAAGCTAATTGAATCAAATGAAAGTCAATGGCATTCTAACAAACCTAATTGAATCTAACGAAAGTCAATGGCATTCTAACAAACCTAATTGAATCAAATGAAAGTCAACCACATTCAAACAAAGCTAATTGAATCAAATGAAAGTTAACCACATTCAAACAAAGCTAATTTAAATCAAGTGAAATTCAAACACATTCAAACAAAGCTTTTTGAATCCAAAGAAAGTCAAATGAGTTCAAAAAAGCTAATTGAATCAAGTGAAAGTCAAACAAATTCAAACATAGCTTTTAGAATCAAATGATTGTCAAATGCATTCAACGGTACTAATTGAATCATATGAAAGTCAAACACATTCAAACAAATCTTTTTGAATCAAATGAAAGTCAAATGCATTCAAAAGATCAAATGGAATCAATTAAAAGTCAACCACATTCAAACAAAGCTAATTAAAACCAATGGAAGGCAAACACATTCAAACAAAGCTTTTTGAATCAAATGAAAGTCAAACACATTCAAAAAAGGTATTTAAATAAAGTGAAAGTCAAAATCATTCAAACAAAGCTATTTGAATCAAATAAAAGTCAAACACATTCAAACAAATCTTTTTGAATTAAATGAAAGTCAAATGCATTAAACAAAGCTAATTGATTCAAATGAAAGTCAATCACATTCAAACAAAGCTAATTTAATCAAATAAAAATCAAACACATTCAAACAAAGCTTTTTCAATCAAATGAAATTCAAATGCATTCAAAATAGCGATTTGAATCAAGTGAAAGTAAAAAAAAAACTTTTTGAATCAAATGATTGTCAAATCCATTCAACGATGCTAATTGAATCATATGAAAGTCATATGATTTTATTAGCGTCGTAGAATGGATTCAAAAAATCTAATTTAATCTAGTGAATGTCAAACACATTCAAACAAAGCTTTTTTAATTAAGTGATTGTCAAGTGCATTCCCACAAAGCTAATTGAATCAAATGAAAGTCAAACACATTCTAACAAATCTTTTTGAATCAACTGAAAGACATATGCAATTAAAAAAAAGTAATTAAATCAAGTCAAAGTCAAACACATTTAAACAAAGCTTTTTAAATCAAATGAAAGTTAAATGCATTCAACAAAGCTTATTGAATCAAATGAAAGTAAAACACATTCAAACAAAGCTAATTGCATCAAATGAAAGTCAAACACATTCGGACAAAGCTTTTTTAATTAAATAAAAGTTAAATGCATTTAAAAAAGCTAATTTAATCTAGTGAAAGTCAAACACATTCAAACAAAGCTTTTTTAATTAAATGAAAGTCAAATGCATTAAACAAAGTTAATTGATTCAAATGAAAGTCAATCACATTCAAACAAAGCTAATTTAATCAAATAAAAATCAAACACATTCAAACAAAGCTTTTTCAATCAAATGAAATTCAAATGCATTCAAAATAGCGATTTGAATCAAGTGAAAGTCAAAAAAAACTTTTTGAATCAAATGATTGTCAAATCCATTCAACGATGCTAATTGAATCATATGAAAGTCATATGATTCAATTAGCATCGTTGAATGGATTCAAAAAAGCTAATTTAATCTAGTGAAAGTCAAACACATTCAAACAATTTTTTTTAATTAAGTGATTGTCAAGTGCATTCCCACAAAGCTAATTGAATCAAATGAAAGTCAATCACATTCAAACAAATCTTTTTGAATCAACTGAAAGTCATATGCAATTAAAAAAAAGTAATTAAATCAAGTGAAAGTCAAACACATTTAAACAAAGCTTTTTAAATCAAATGAAAGTTAAATGCATTCAACAAAGCTTATTGAATCAAATGAAAGTCAAACACATTCAAACAAAGCTAATTGCATCAAATGAAAGTCAAACACATTCGGACAAATCTTTTTTAATTAAATAAAAGTTAAATGCATTCAAAAAAGCTAATTTAATCTAGTGAAAGTCAAACACATTCAAAGAAAGCTTTTTTAATTAAGTGATTGTCAAGTGCATTCCCACATTGCTAATTGAATCAAATGAAATTCAAACACATTCAAACAAAGCTTTTTGAATCAAATAAAAGTTAAATGCATTCAACAAAGCTAATTGAATCAAGTGAAAGTCTAAGTAATTCAAACAAAGCTTTTTGAATAAAATGATTGTCAAATGCGTTCAATGATGCTAATTGAATCAAATGGAAGTCAAACACATTCAAACAAAGCTTTTTGAATCAAATGAAAGTCGTATGCATTCAACAAAGCTAATTGAACCAAATGAAACTCAATGGAATTCTAACAAAGCTAATTGAATCAAATGAAAGTCAATAGCATTCTAACAAACCTAATTGAATCAAACGAAAGTCAATGGCATTCTAAGAAACCTAATTGAATTAAATGAAAGTCAACCACATTCAAACAAAGCTAATTGAATCAAATGAAAGTTAACCACATTCAAACAAAGCTAATTTAAATCAAGTGAAATTCAAACACATTCAAACAAAGCTTTTAGAATCCAAAGAAAGTCAAATGAGTTCAAAAAAGCTAATTGAATCAAGTGAAAGTCAAACAAATTCAAACATAGCTTTTTGAATCAAATGATTGTAAAATGCATTCAACGATACTAATTGAATCATATGAAAGTCAAACACATTCAAACAAATCTTTTTGAATCAAATGAAAGTCAAATGCATTCAAAAGATCAAATTGAATCAATTAAAAGTCAACCACATTCAAACAAAGCTAATTAAATCCAATGGAAGGCAAACACATTCAAACAAAGCTATTTGAATCAAATGAAAGTCAAACACATTCAAAAAAGGTATTTAACTCAAGTGAAAGTCAAAATCATTCAAAAAAAGCTATTTGAATCAAATAAAAGTCAAACACATTCAAACAAAGCTTTTTGAATTAAATGAAAGTCAAATGCATTAAACAAAGCTAATTGATTCAAATGAAAGTCAATCACATTCAAACAAAGCTAATTTAATAAAATAAAAAATCAAACACATTCAAACAAAGCTTTTTCAATCAAATGAAATTCAAATGCATTCAAAATAGCGATTTGAATCAAGTGAAAGTCAAACAAAGCTTTTTGAATCAAATGATTGTCAAATCCATTCAAAGATGCTAATTGAATCATACGAAAGTCAAGCACATTCAAAAAAATCTTTTTGAATCAACTGAAAGTCATATGCAATTAAAAAAAAGTAATTAAATCAAGTGAAAGTCAAACACATTTAAACTAAACTTTTTAAATCAAATGAAAGTTAAATGCATTCAACAAAGCTTATTGAATCAAATGAAAGTCAAACACATTCAAACAAAGGTAATTGCATCAAATGAAAGTCAAACACATTCGAACAAAGCTTTTTTAATTAAATAAAAGTTAAATGCATTCAAAAAAAGATAATTTAATCTAGTGAAAGTCAAACACATTCAAACAAAGCTTTTTTAATTAAATGAATGTCAAATGCATTAAACAAAGCTAATTGATTCAAATGAAAGTCAATCACATTCAAACAAAGCTAATTTAATCAAATGAAAATCAAACACATTCAAGCAAAGCTTTTTCAATCAAATGAAATTCAAATGCATTCAAAATAGCGATTTGAACCAAGTGAAAGTAAAAAAAAACTTTTTGAATCAAATGATTGTCAAATCCATTCAACGATGCTAATTGAATCATATGAAAGTCAAGCACATTCAAACAAATCTTTTTGAATCAACAGAAAGTCATATGCAATTAAAAAAAAGTAATTAAATCAAGTGAAAGTCAAACACATTTAAACAAAGCTTTTTAAATCAAATGAAAGTTAAATGCATTCAACAAAGCTTATTGAATCAAATGAAAGTCAAACACATTCAAACAAAGCTAATTGCATCAAATGAAAGTCAAACACATTCGAACAAAGCTTTTTTAATTAAATAAAAGTTAAATGCATTCAAAAAAGCTAATTTAATCTAGTGAAAGTCAAACACATTCAAACAAAGCTTTTTTAATTAAGTAATTGTCAAGTGCATTCCCACAAAGCTAATTGAATCAAATGAAAGTCAAACACATTCGAACAAAGCTTTTTGAATCAAATAAAAGTTAAATGCATTCAAAAAAGCTAATTGAATCAAGTGAAAGTCTAAGTAATTCAAACAAAGTTTTTTGAATAAAATGACTGTCAAATGCATTCAATGATGCTAGTTGAATCAAATGGAAGTCAAACACATTCAAACAAAGCTTTTTGAAACAAATGAAAGTCATATGCATTCAACAAAGCTAATTGAACCAAATGAAACTCAATGGCATTCTAACAAAGCTAATTGAATCAAATGAAAGTCAATAGCATTCTAACAAACCTAATTGAATCAAACGAAAGTCAATGGCATTCTAACAAACCTAATTGAATCAAATGAAAGTCAACACATTCAAACAAAGCTAATTGAATCAAATGAAAGTTAACCACATTCAAACAAAGCTAATTTAAATCAAGTAAAATTCAAACACATTCAAACAAAGCTTTTTGAATCCAAAGAAAGTCAAATGAGTTCAAAAAAGCTAATTGAATCAAATGAAAGTCAAACAAATTCAAACATAGCTTTTAGAATCAAATGATTGTCAAATGCATTCAACGATACTAATTGAATCATATGAAAGTCAAACACATTCAAACAAATCTTTTTGAATCAAATGAAAGTCAAATGCATTCAAAAGATCAAATTGAATCAATTAAAAGTCAACCACATTCAAACAAAGCTAATTAAATCCAATGGAAGGCAAACACATTCAAACAAAGCTATTTGAATCAAATAAAAGTCAAACACATTCAAAAAAGGTATTTAACTCAAGTGAAAGTCAAAATCATTCAAAGAAAGCTATTTGAATCAAATAAAAGTCAAACACATTCAAACAAAGCTTTTTGAATTAAATGAAAGTCAAATGCATTAAACAAAGCTAATTGATTCAAATGAAAGTCAATCACATTCAAACAAAGCTAATTTAATCAAATAAAATATCAAACACATTCAAACAAAGCTTTTTCAATCAAATGAAATTCAAATGCATTCAAAATAGCGATTTGAATCAAGGGAAAGTCAAACAAAGCTTTTTGAATCAAATGATTGTCAAATCCATTCAAAGATGCTAATTGAATCATATGAAAGTCAAGCACATTCAAACAAATCTTTTTGAATCAACTGAAAGTCATATGCAATTAAAAAAAAGTAATTAAATCAAGTGAAAGTCAAACACATTTAAACAAAGCTTTTTAAATCAAATGAAAGTTAAATGCATTCAACAAAGCTTATTGAATCAAATAAAAGTCAAACACATTCAAACAAAGCTAATTGCATCAAATGAAAGTCAAACACATTCGAACAAAGCTTTTTTAATTAAATAAAAGTTAAATGCATTCAAAAAAGTTAATTTAATCTACTGAAAGTCAAACACATTCAAACAAAGCTTTTTTAATTAAATGAAAGTCAAATGCATTAAACAAAGCTAATTGATTCAAATGAAAGTTAATCACATTCAAACAAAGCTAATTTAATCAAATAAAAATCAAACACATTTAAGCAAAGCTTTTTCAATCAAATGAAATTCGAATGCATTCAAAATAGCGATTTGAACCAAGTGAAAGTAGAAAAAAACTTTTTGAATCAAATGATTGTCAAATCCATTCAACGATGCTCATTGAATCATATGAAAGTCAAGCACATTCAAACAAATCTTTTTGAATCAACTGAAAGTCATATGCAATTAAAAAAAAGTAATTAAATCAAGTGAAAGTCAAACACATTTAAACAAAGCTTTTTAAATCAAATGAAAGTTAAATGCATTCAACAAAGCTTATTGAATCAAATGAAAGTTAAACACATTCAAACAAAGCTAATTGCATCAAATGAAAGTCAAACACATTCGGACAAAGCTTTTTTAATTAAATAAAAGTTAAATGCATTCAAAAAAGCTAATTTAATCTAGTGAAAGTCAAACACATTCAAACAAAGCTTTTTTAATTAAGTGATTGTCAAGTGCATTCCCACAAAGCTAATTGAATCAAATGAAAGTCAAACACATTCGAACAAAGCTTTTTGAATCAAATAAAAGTTAAATGCATTCAAAAAAGCTAATTGAATCAAGTAAAAGTCTAAGTAATTCAAACAAAGTTTTTTGAATAAAATGACTGTCAAATGCGTTCAACGATGCTAATTGAATCAAATAAAAGTCAAACACATTCAAACAAAGCTTTTTGAATCAAATGAAAGTCATATGCATTCAACAAAGCTAATTGAATCAAATGAAAGTCAATGGCATTCTAACAAACCTAATTG
Organism: Chenopodium quinoa; assembly: GCF_001683475.1. Lineage (NCBI taxonomy): Eukaryota > Viridiplantae > Streptophyta > Magnoliopsida > Caryophyllales > Amaranthaceae > Chenopodium > Chenopodium quinoa. The sequence goes on along the minus strand of NW_018744356.1, from coordinate 8,847 downwards.
AATCAAACGAAAGTCAATGGCATTCTAACAAACCTAATTGAATCAAACGAAAGTCAATGGCATTCTAACTAACCTAATTAAATCAAATGAAAGTCAACCACATTCAAACAAAGCTAATTGAATCAAATGAAAGTTAACCACATTCAAACAAAGCTAATTTAAATCCAGTGAAATTCAAACACATTCAAACAAAGCTTTTTGAATCCAAAGAAAGTCAAATGAGTTCAAAAAAGCTAATTGAATCAAGTGAAAGTCAAACAATTTCAAACATAGCTTTTTGAATCAAATGATTGTAAAATGCATTCAACGATACTAATTGAATCATATGAAAGTCAAACACATTGAAACAAATCTTTTTGAATCAAATGAAAGTCAAATGCAATCAACAGATCAAATTTAATCACTTAAAAGTCAACCACATTCAAACAAAGCTAATTAAATCCAATTGAAGGCAAACACATTCAAACAAAGCTATTTGAATCAAATGAAAGTCAAACACATTCAAACAATGCTATCTGAATCAAATGAAAGTCAAATGCATTGAAAAACGATAATTAAATCAAACGAAAGTCAAACACATTCAGACAAAGCTAATTGCATCAAATGAAAGTCAAAAACATTCAAACAAAGCTAATTAAATCATATGAAAGTCAAATGCTTTCAAAAAAGCTAATTGAATCAACTAAAAGTTCAAAGAATTCAAACAAAGCTTTTTGAATCAAATGATTGTCAAATGCATTCAACGAGGCTAATTAAATCATATGACAGTCAAACAAAACTTTTTGAATCAAATGAAAGTCAAATGCATTCAACAGAGCAAATTGACTCAATTGAAAGTTAACCACATTCAAGCAAAGCTAATTGAATCAAATGAAAGTCAAACACATTTAAACAAAGCTATTTTAACCAAATGAAAGTCAAACACATTCAAGAAATGCTATTTGAATCAAATGAAAGTCAAACGCATTCAAAAAAGGTATTTAAGTCAAGTTAAAGTCAAAAACATTCAAACAAAGCTATTTGAATCAGATTAAAGTCAAACACATTCAAACAAAGCTTTTTGAATTAAATGAAAGTCAAATGCATTAAACAAAGCTAGTTGATTCAAATGAAAGTCAATCACATTCAAACAAAGCTAATTTAATCAAATGAAAATCAAACACATTCAAACAAAGCTTTTTCAATCAAATGAAATTCAAATGCATTCAAAATAGCGATTTGAATCAAGTGAAAGTCAAACAAAGCTTTTTGAATCAAATTATTGTCAAATCCATTCAACGATGCTAATTGAATCGTATGAAAGTCAAGCACATTCAAACAAATCTTTTTGAATCAACTGAAAGTCAAATGCAATTAAAAAAAAGTAATTAAATCAAGTGAAAGTCAATTACATTTAAACAAAGCTTTTTAAATCAAATTAAAGTTATTTGCATTCAAAAAAAGCTAATTGAATCAAGTGAAAGTCTAGGTAATTCAAACAAAGTTTTTTGAATCAAATGACTGTCAAATGCGTTCAACGATGCTAATTGAATCAAATGAAAGTCAAACACATTCAAACAAAGCTTTTTGAATCAAATGAAAGTCATATGCATTCTACAAAGCTAATTGAATCAAATGAAAGTCAATGATGATTAGGGGATTTTTCCCCACCAATCACCATCTGACAAGTGGACCAATCAGGTTCCGCCATGTGTCCGTCACATGGGCCAATAGGAGCCTGCCACGTGTCAAGCAATGATCCGTCCACTATGGACCAATTACGACACGACACGTGTCCTTCCCATGACTCCTGGGATAACCGGTCACCTAGGCCCAACTTCCGAGGGAAACCCAATCAGCCCAAGGTTAACCTAAACCTAGATTGGCACGTTTCCCGAGGTTATAAATACCTCCCTTAATCCTCATTAAGGGAGATTACGCAGAAAACGCAGATTACACACATTAAACACTCTCACCTAGAGAGACCCAATCACTTTAATTTCCGCATTAATTACTCCTTAATCAAGTACTAACTTGACCGTCGGAGGCGGATCTCCAATCATCCGGAGAATCCGTTTGTTTTGCAGGTACAGGCGTCCGGTTCCAGTCTCGGAATTGTAACTCTCCCGCAGGACATCAGAAAACCCCGAAACAAATGGCATTCTAACAAACCTAATTGAATCAAACGAAAGTCAATGGCATTCTAACAAACCAAATTGAATCAAATGAAAGTCAACCACATTCAAACAAAGCTAATTGAATCAAATGAAAGTTAACCACATTCAAACAAAGCTAATTTAAATCATGTGAAATTCAAACACATTCAAACAAAGCTTTTTTGAATCCAAAGAAAGTCAAATGAGTTCAAAAAAGCTAATTGAATCAAGTGAAAGTCAAACAAATTCAAACATAGCTTTTTGAATCAAATGATTGTCAAATGCATTCAACAATACTAATTGAATCATATGAAAGTCAAACACATTCAAACAAATCTTTTTGAATCAAATGAAAGTCAAATGCATTCAACAAATCAAATTGAATCACTTAAAAGTCAAACACATTCAAACAAAGCTAATTAAATCCAATGGAAGGCAAACACATTCAAAAAAAAGCTATTTGAATCAAATGAAAGTCAAACACATTCAAACAATGCTATCTGAATCAAATGAAAGTTAAATGCGTTCAAAAAAGATAATTAAATCAAACGAAAGTCAAACACATTCAGACAAAGCTAATTGCATCAAATGAAAGTCAAAAACATTCAAACAAAGCTAATTAAATCATATGAATGACAAATGCTTTCAAAAAAGCTAATTGCATCAAATGACTGTCAAATGCGTTCAACGATGCTAATTGAATCAAATGAAAGTCAATGGCATTCTAACAAACCTAATTGAATCAAACGAAAGTCAATGGCATTCTAACAAACCTAATTGAATCAAACGAAAGTCAATGGCATTCTAACTAACCTAATTGAATCAAATGAAAGTCAACCACATTCAAACAAAGCTAATTTAATCAAATGAAAGTTAACCACATTCAAACAAAGCTAATTTAAATCAAGTGAAATTCAAACACATTCAAACAAAGCTTTTTGAATCCAAAGAAAGTCAAATGAGTTCAAAAAAGCTAATTGAATTAAGTGAAAGTCAAACAAATTCAAACATAGCTTTTTGAATCAAATGATTGTCAAATGCATTCAACGGTACTAATTGAATCATATGAAAGTCAAACACATTGAAACAAATCTTTTTGAATCAAATGAAAGTCAAATGCATTCAAAAGATCAAATTGAATCAATTAAAAGTCAACCACATTCAAACAAAGCTAATTAAATCCAATGGAAGGCAAACACATTCAAACAAAGCTATTTGAATCAAATGAAAGTCAAACACATTCAAAAAAGGTATTTAAATCAAGTGAAAGTAAAAATCATTCAAACAAAGCTATTTGAATCAAATAAAAGTCAAACACATTCAAACAAAGCTTTTTGAATTAAATGAAAGTCAAATGCATTAAACAAAGCTAATTGATTCAAATGAAAGTCAATCACATTCAAACAAAGCTAATTTAATCAAATAAAAATCAAACACATTCAAACAAAGCTTTTTCAATCAAATGAAATTCAAATGCATTCAAAATAGCGATTTGAATCAAGTGAAAGTCAAACAAATCTTTTTGAATCAAATGATTGTCAAATCCATTCAACGATGCTAATTGAATCATATGAAAGTCAAGCACATTCAAACAAATCTTTTTGAATCAACTGAAAGTCATATGCAATTAAAAAAAAGTAATTAAATCAAGTGAAAGTCAAACACATTTAAACAAAGCTTTTTAAATCAAATGAAAGTTAAATGCATTCAACAAAGCTTATTGAATCAAATGAAAGTCAAACACATTCAAACAAAGCTAATTGCATCAAATGAAAGTCAAACACATTCGAACAAAGCTTTTTTAATTAAATAAAAGTTATATGCATTCAAAAAAGCTAATTTAATCTAGTGAAAGTCAAACACATTCAAACAAAGCTTTTTTAATTAAATGAAAGTCAAATGCATTAATCAAAGCTAATTGATTCAAATGAAAGTCAATTACATTCAAACAAAGCTAATTTAATCAAATAAAAATCAAACATATTCAAACAAAGCTTTTTCAATCAAATGAAATTCAAATGCATTCAAAATAGCGATTTGAATCAAGTGATAGTCAAAAAAAACTTTTTGAATCAAATGATTGTCAAATCCATTCAACGTGCTAATTGAATCATATGAAAGTCAAGCACATTCAAACAAATCTTTTTGAATCTACTGAAAGTCATATGCAATTAAAAAAAAGTAATTAAATCAATGAAAGTCAAACACATTTAAACAAATCTTTTTAAATCAAATGAAAGTTAAATGCATTCAACAAAGCTTATTGAATCAAATGAAAGTCAAACACATTCAAACAAAGCTAATTGCATCAAATGAAAGTCAAACACATTCGATGATGTGAATCAATAGGCTAATTCTTTTGAAGGGTCCAAGACACTTGTAGAAGGTCCAAATAGCTTCATTATGGGCTGTTCAAACAAGAAAATAAACAAGATAATAAACAAGGAAAAATCCAATAGCTTAAATTGGAAAGAAACAAGCACGAATTACAAAGAAGAAGAAATTGCGAAGTTCACTTCCGACGAGCACACATGCTGCCACGCGCCGACTCCTGGCCCACGCGCCGACTCCCTAGCTCCGCCTTGGACCCACCTTGACATTGTTCAGGCGCGTGCACCACCTTGGTTGCGCGTGCAAAGAGTTTCGGCGACAGAACGAAAAGCATGATTTTCTTTACTTAGTTTTTTCTAGAGTTTTTGCTTGCAAGTTTTTACCTTTCACTTGAAAGGGTTTTTCTTGGTTTAAGCAATTAGGAATCTTCTTAATTTCTGTTATTTTATTTTAAAATAATTTCTAAGTCAATTAGGAATTGTTTTAAGAAGTTTTAGATCAATTAGAACTAGTCTTATTACTAGTTTCCTAGTTCCATTAGAATTGGTTTTCCTATTCTATCTAGGATACTTTGGGATCAAGGCTAGGGTTTTTTCTAGTTTGAATAGACTTAGGAATAGTTAGTTTTAGTCTATAAATAATGTAATTTTCGTGGTTTTTTAATAACATTCGAAAATCATTAAAATTCAAGTTAATTGTTTGTTTTGCTTAATTGCTTACAAATTCTTTTGCTAGTTTTCAATTCAAGGAGTTGTTTTGATAATTAGAACGTTCAATTCTTAGTTCTAGGAGTAGTCTAAGTTTTGTTCATCAAAGTACTTAGTTCCAGGAGTGGTCTAGGTAATTTGAGAGGCGTTGAATTCGTTCCAGGAGTGGTCGTTTTCAAAGTCATATCCGGTTCGTTATTCTTAAGTTGTTCGATTTTCTTAGGAAATTCGAAGGGCTTGTGTTACTTGTGTCATTTTAGATTCTTTATTAAGTTAAGGGGTTTAAATCCACATCATTCGGACAAAGCTTTTTTAATTAAATAAAAGTTAAATGCATTCAAAAAAGCTAATTTAATCTAGTGAAAGTCAAACACATTCAAACAAAGCTTTTTTAATTAAGTGATTGTCAAGTGCATTCCCACAAAGCTAATTGAATCAAATGAAAGTCAAACACATTCAAACAAAGCTTTTTGAATCAAATAAAAGTTAAATTCATTCAAAAAAAGCTAATTGAATCAAGTGAAAGTCTAAGTAATTCAAACAAAGCTTTTTGAATAAAATGACTGTCAAATGCGTTCAATGATGCTAATTAAATCAAATGGAAGTCAAACACATTCAAACAAAGCTTTTTAAACAAATGAAAGTCATATGCATCCAACAAAGCTAATTGAACCAAATGAAACTCAATGGCATTCTAACAAAGCTAATTGAATCAAAAGAAAGTCAATAGCATTCTAACAAACCTAATTGAATCAAACGAAAGTCAATGGTATTCTAACAAACCTAGTTGAATCAAATGAAAGTCAACCACATTCAAACAAAGCTAATTGAATCAAATGAAAGTTAACCACATTCAAACAAAGCTAATTTAAATCAAGTAAAATTCAAACACATTCAAACAAAGCTTTTTGAATCCAAAGAAAGTCAAATGAGTTCAAAAAAGCTAATTGAATCAAGTGAAAGTCAAACAAATTCAAACATAGCTTTTTGAATCAAATGATTGTCAAATGCATTCAACAATACTAATTGAATCACATGAAAGTAAAACACATTCAAACAAATCTTTTTGAATCAAATGAAAGTCAAATGCATTCAACATATCAAATTGAATCACTTAAAAGTCAACTACATTCAAACAAAGCTAATTAAAATCCAATGGAAGGCAAACACATTCAAACAAAGCTATTTGAATCAAATGAAAGTCAAACACATTCAAACAATGCTATCTGAATCAAATGAAAGTTAAATGCATTCAAAAAAGGTAATTAAATCAAACGAAAGTTAAACACATTCAGACAAAGCTAATTGCATCAAATGAAAGTCAAAAACATTCAAACAAAGCTAATTAAATCATATGAAAGTCAAATGCTTTCAAAAAAGCTAATTGAATCAACTAAAAGTCCAAAGAATTCAAACAAAGCTTTTTGAATCAAATGATTGTCAAATGCATTCAACGAGGCTAATTGAATCATATGACAGTCAAAAAAAACTTTTTGAATCAAATGAAAGTCAAATGCATTCAACAGAGCAAATTGACTCAATTGAAAGTTAACCACATTCAAGCAAAGCTAATTGAATCAAATGAAAGTCAAACACATTTAAACAAAGCTATTTGAACCAAATGAAAGTCAAACACATTCAAGAAATGCTATTTGAATCAAATGAAAGTCAAACACATTCAAAAAAGGTATTTAAATCAAGTGAAAGTAAAAAAACATTCAAACAAAGCAATTTGAATCAAATTAAAGTCAAACACGTTCAAACAAAGCTTTTTGAATTAAATGAAAGTCAAATGCATTAAACAAAGCTAATTGATTCAAATGAAAGTCAATCACATTCAAACAAAGCTAATTTAATCAAATGAAAAATCAAACACATTCAAACAAAGCTTTTTTAATCAAATGAAATTCAAATGCATTCGAAATAGCGATTTGAATCAAGTGAAAGTCAAACAAAGCTTTTTGAATCAAATGATTGTCAAATCCATTCAACGATGTTAATTGAATCATATGAAAGTCAAGTACATTCAAACAAATCATTTTGAATCAACTGAAAGTCAAATGCAATTAAATAAAAGTAATTAAATCAAGTGAAAGTTAATTACATTTAAACAAAGCTTTTTAAATCAAATGAAAGTTAAATGCATTCAAAAAAGCTAATTGAATCAAGTGAAAGTCTAGGTAATTCAAACAAAGTTTTTTGAATCAAATGATTGTCAAATGCGTTCAACGATGCTAATTGAATAAAATGAAAGTCAAACACATTCAAACAAAGCTTTTTGAATCAAATAAAAGTCATATGCATTCAACAAAGCTAATTGAATCAAATGAAAGTCAATGGCATTCTAACAAACCTAATTGAATCAAACAAAAGTCAATGGCATTCTAACAAAACCTAATTGAATCAAATGAAAGTCAACCACATTCAAACAAAGCTAATTGAATCAAATGAAAGTTAACCACATTCAAACAAAGCTAATTTAAATCAAGTGAAATTCAAACACATTCAAACAAAGCTTTTTTGAATCCAAAAGAAAGTCAAATGAGTTCAAAAAAGCTAATTGAATCAAGTGAAAGTCAAACAAATTCAAACATAGCTTTTTGAATCAAATGATTGTCAAATGCATTCAATGATACTAATTGAATCATATGAAAGTCAAACACATTCAAACAAAGCTTTTTGAATCAAATAAAAGTTAAATGCATTCAAAAAAGCTAATTGAATCAAGTGAAAGTCTAAGTAATTCAAACAAAGCTTTTTGAATAAAATGACTGTCAAATGCGTTCAATGATGCTAATTGAATCAAATGGAAGTCAACCACATTCAAACAAAGCTTTTTGAATCAAATGAAAGTCATATGCATTCAACAAAGCTAATTGAACCAAATGAAACTCAATGGCATTCTAACAAAGCTAATTGAATCAAATGAAAGTCAATAGCATTCTAACAAACCTATTTGAATCAAACAAAAATCAATGGCATTCTAACAAACCTAATTGAATCAAATGAAAGTCAACCACATTCAAACAAAGCTAATTGAATCAAATAAAAGTTAACCACATTCAAACAAAGCTAATTTAAATCAAGTAAAATTCAAACACATTCAAACAAAGCTTTTTGAATCCAAAGAAAGTCAAATGAGTTCAAAAAAGCTAATTGAATCAAGTGAAAGTCAAACAAATTCAAACATAGCTTTTTGAATCAAATGATTGTCAAATGCATTCAACAATACTAATTGAATCATATGAAAGTCAAACACATTCAAACAAATCTTTTTTAATCAAATGAAAGTCAAATGCATTCAACATATCAAATTGAATCACTTAAAAGTCAACCACATTCAAACAAAGCTAATTAAATCCAATGGAAGGCAAACACATTCAAACAAAGCTATTTGAATCAAATGAAAGTCAAACACATTCAAACAATGCTATCTGAATCAAATGAAAGTCAAATGCATTCAAAAAAGATAATTAAATCAAACGAAAGTCAAACACATTCAGACAAAGCTAATTGCATCAAATGAAAGTAAAAAACATTTAAACAAAGCTAATTAAATCATTGAAAGTTGTTTCGGGGTTTTCTGATGTCATGCGGGAGAGTTTACAATTCCGAGAATGGAACCGGACGCCTGTACCTGCAAAACAACGGAGATTCCTGGTGGTGGGAGCTGC
>NW_018744355.1:0-24814 GCF_001683475.1 Chenopodium quinoa | reverse complement strand
CAAAGCTAAACGAATCAAATGAAAGTCAAACACATTAAAAGAAAGCTAATTGAATCAAATGAAATTCAAACACATTCAAACAAAGATTTTTGAATCAAATAAAAGTCAAACACATTCAAACAAAGCTAATTAAATCAAACAAACAAAAGCTTTCTGAATCAAATGAAAGTCAAATGCATTCAACAAAGCTAATTTAATCAAATGAAAGTCAAATGCATTCTACAAAGCTAATTGAATCAAATGAAAGTCAAACATTCAAGAAAAGCTAATTGAATCAAATGAAATCAAACACATTCAAAAAATCTTCTTGAATCAAATGAAAGTCAAATGCATTCTATAAAGCTAACTGAATCAAATGAAAGTCAAACACAATTAAACAAAGCTAATTAAATCAAATGAAAGTCAAACACATTCTATATAAGCTAATTGAATCAAAGGAAAGTCAAACACATTCAAAGAGCTTTTTGAATAAAATGAAAGTCAAATGCATTCATCAAAGCTAATCGATTCGAATGAAAGTCAAACACATTCAAATAAAGCTTATCAATCAAATTAAAGTCAAATGCATTCTACAAAGCTAAACGAATCAAATCAAAGTCAAACACATTCAAACAAAGCTAATTAAATCAAATGAAAGTCAAACACATTCAAACAAAGCTTTCTGAATCAAATGAAAGTCAAACACATTTAATAAATCTAATTAAATCAAATGAAAGTCAAATGCATTAACAAAGCTAATTGAATCAAATGAAAGTCAAACACATTCAAACAAAGCTAATTAAATAAAAAATGTCAAACACATTCAAACAAAGCTTGTTGAATCAAATAAAAGTCAAACACATTCAAACAAAGTTAATTAAATCAAATGAAAGTCAAACACATTCAAACAAAGCTTTCTGAATCAAACGAAAGTCAAGTACATTTAACAAAGCTAATTAAATCAAATGAAAGTCAATGCATTGTAAAAGCTAATTGAATCAAATGAAATTCAAACACATTCAAAAAAAGCTTTTTGAATCAAATTAAAGTCTAATGCATTCAACAAAGCTAATTGAATCAAATGAGAGGCAAACACATTCTAACAAACCTAATTGAATCCAATGAAAAACAAATAATTGAATCAAATGAAAGTCAAACACATTCAAACAAACCTAATTGAATCAAATGAAAGTCAAACACATTCAAACAGAGCGTTAAAAGCTAATTAAATCAAATGAAAGTCAAATGCATTCTACAAAGCTAAAAATCAAATGAAAGTCAAACACATTCAAAGAAAGCTAATTGAATCAAATGAAAGTCAAACACATTCAAACAAACCTAATTGAATCAAATGAAAGACAAACACATTCAAACAAACCTAATTGAATCAAATGAAGTCAAACACATTCAAATTAACAAAGCTAATTAATCAAATGAAAGTCAAATGCATTCAAAAGCTAAACGAATCAAATGAAAGTCAAACACATTCAAAGAAAGCTAATTGAATCAAATTGAAATTCAAACACATTCAAACAAAGATTTTTTCAATCAAATAAAAGTCAAACACATTCAAACAAAGCTAATTAAATCAAACACATTCCAACAAAGCTTTCTGAATCAAATGAAAGTCAAATGCATTCAACAAAGCTAATTTAATCAAATGAAAGTCAAATGCATTCTACAAAGCTAATTGAATCAAATGAAAGTCAAACACATTCAAGAAAAGCTAATTGAATCAAATGAAAGTCAAACACATTCAAACAAATCTTCTTGAATCAAATGAAAGTCAAATGCATTCAATAAAGCTAACTGAATCAAATGAAAGTCAAACACAATTAAACAAAGCTAATTAAATCAAATGAAAGTCAAACACATTCTATATAAGCTAATTTAATCAAAGGAAAGTTAAAACACATTCAAACAGAGCTTTTTGAATAAATTGAAAGTCAAATGCTTTCATCAAAGCTAATCGATTCGAATGAAAGTCAAACACATTCTACAAAGCTAAACGAATCAAATCAAAGTCAAATGCATTCTACAAAGCTAAACGAATCAAATCAAAGTCAAACACATTCAAACAAAAGCTAATTAAATCAAATGAAAGTCAAACACAGTCAAACAAAGCTTTCTGAATCAAATGAAAGTCAAAACACATTTAATAAATCTAATTAAATCAAATGAAAGTCAAATGAATTGTACAAAGCTAATTGAATCAAATGAAAGTCAAAACACATTCAAACAAAGCTAATTAAATAAAAAGAATGTCAAACACATTCAAACAAAGCTTGTTGAATCAAATAAAAGTCAAACACATTCAAACAAAGTTAATTTAAATCAAATGAAAGTCAAACACATTCAAACAAAGCTTTCTGAATCAAACGAAAGTCAAGTACATTTAACAAAGCTAATTAAATCAAATGAAAGTCAAATGCATTGTAAAAAGCTAAATGAATCAAATGAAATTCAAACACATTCAAAAAAAGCTTTTTGAATCAAATTAAAGTCTAATGCATTCAACAAAGCTAATTGAATCAAATGAGAGGCAAACACATTCTAACAAACCTAATTGAATCCAATGAAAGTCAAACACATTCAAACAAAACCTAATTGAATCAAATGAAAGTCAAACACATTCAAACAAACCTAATTGAATTCGAATGAAAGTCAAACACATTCAAACAAACTTAATTGAATCAAATGGAAGTCAAACACATTCAAATAGAGCTTTTTTGAATCAAATGAAAGTCAAATGCGTTCTACAAAGTTAAACGAATCAAACGAAAGTCAAACGCATTCAAACAAACCTAATTGAATCAAATGAAAGTCAAACACATTCAAACAAAGCTTTTTGAATCAAATAAAAGTCAAACACTTTCAAACTAAGCTAATTAAATCAAATGAAAGCCTAACACATTCATACAAAGCTTTCTGAATCAAATGAAAGTCAAATGTATTCAACAAAGCTAATTTAATCAAATGAAAGTCAAATGCATCCACAAAGCTAATTGAATCAAATGAAAGTCAAACTCGTTCAAGCAAAGCTAATTGAATCAAATGAAAGTCAAACACATTCAAACACATCTTCTTGAATCAAATGAAAGTCAAATACATTCAATAAAGCTAATTGAATCAAATGAAAGTCAAACACATTCAAACCAAGCTAATTGAATCAAATGAAAGTCAAACACATTTAAACAGAGCGTTAACAAAGCTAATTAAATCAAATGAAAGTCAAATGCATTCTACAAAGCTAAACGAATCAAATGAAAGTCAAACACATTAAAGAAAGCTAATTGAATCAAATGAAATTCAAAACACATTCAAACAAAGATTTTTGAATCAAATAAAAGTCAAACACATTCAAACAAAGCTAATTAAATCAAACACATTCCAACAAAGCTTTCTGAATCAAATGAAAGTCAAATGCATTCAACAAAGCTAATTTAATCAAATGAAAGTCAAATGCATTCTACAAAGCTAATTGAATCAAATGAAAGTCAAACACATTCAAGAAAAGCTAATTGAATCAAATGAAAGTCAAAACACATTCAAACAAATCTTCTTGAATCAAATGAAAGTCAAATGCATTCTATAAAGCTAACTGAATCAAATGAAAGTCAAACACAATTAAACAAAGCTAATTAAATCAAATGAAAGTCAAACACATTCTATATAAGCTAATTGAATCAAAGGAAAGTCAAACACATTCAAACAGAGCTTTTTGAATAAAATGAAAGTCAAATGCATTCATCAAAGCTAATCGATTCGAATGAAAGTCAAACACATTCAAATAAAGCTTTATCAATCAAATTAAAGTCAAATGCATTCTACAGAGCTAAACGAATCAAATCAAAGTCAAACACATTCAAACAAAGCTAATTAAATCAAATGAAAGTCAAACACATTCAAACAAAGCTTTCTGAATCAAATGAAAGTCAAACACATTTAATAAATCTAATTAAATCAAATGAAAGTCAAATGCATTAAACAAAGCTAATTGAATCAAATGAAAGTCAAACACATTCAAACAAAGCTAATTAAATAAAAAGAATGTCAAACACATTCAAACAAAGCTTGTTGAATCAAATAAAAGTCAAACACATTCAAACAAAGTTAATTAAATCAAATGAAAGTTTAACACATTCAAACAAAGCTTTCTGAATCAAACGAAAGTCAAGTACATTTAACAAAGCTAATTAAATCAAATGAAAGTCATATGCATTGTAAAAAGCTAATTGAATCAAATGAAATTCAAACACATTCAAAAAAAGCTTTTTGAATCAAATTAAAGTCTAATACATTCAACAAAGCTAATTGAATCAAATGAGAGGCAAACACATTCTAACAAACCTAATTGAATCCAATGAAAAACAAACCTAATTGAATCAAATGAAAGTCAAACACATTCAAACAAACCTAATTGAATCGAATGAAAGTCAAACACATTCAAACAAACTTAATTAAATCAAATGGAAGTCAAACACATTCAAATAGAGCTTTTTGAATCAAATGAAAGTCAAATGCATTCTATAAACCTAATTGAATTAAATGAAAGTCAAAAACATTCAAATAAAGCTTTCTGAATCAAATGAAAGTCAATTGCGTTCAACAAAGCTAATTAAATCAAATGAAAGTCAAACACATTCAAACAAACCGAATTGAATCCAATAAAAGTAAAACACATTCAAACAAACCTAATTAAATTTTAAATGAAAGACAAAATCATTCAAATAGAGCTTTTTGAATCAAATGAAAGTCAAATGCATTCTATAAACCTAATTGAATCAAATGAAAGTCAACACATTCAAACTAACCTAATTGAATCCAATGAAAGACAAACACATTCAAACAAACCTAATTGAATCAAATGAAAGTCAAACACATTCAAACAGAGCGTTAACAAAGCTAATTAAATCAAATGAAAGTCAAATGCATTCTACAAAGCTAAACGAATCAAATGAAAGTCAAACACATTCAAAGAAAGCTAATTGAATCAAATGAAATTCAAACACATTCAAACAAAGCTTTTTCAATCAAATAAAAGTCAAACACATTCAAACAAAGCTAATTAAATCAAACACATTCCAACAAAGCTTTCTGAATCAAATGAAAGTCAAATGCATTCAACAAAGCTAATTTAATCAAATGAAAGTTAAATGCATTCTACAAAGCTAATTGAATCAAATGAAATTCAAACACATTCATGAAAAGCTAATTGAATCAAATGAAAGTCAAACACATTCAAACAAATCTTCTTGAATCAAATGAAAGTCAAATGCATTCAATAAAGCTAACTGAATCAAATGAAAGTCAAATGCATTCAATAAAGCTAACTGAATCAAATGAAAGTCAAACACAATTAAACAAAGCTAATTAAATCAAATGAAAGTCAAACACATTCTATATAAGCTAATTAAATCAAAGGAAAGTCAAAGACATTCAAACAGAGCTTTTTGAATAAAATGAAAGTCAAATGCTTTCATCAAAGCTAATCGATTCAAATGAAAGTCAAACACATTCAAATAAAGCTTTTTCAATCAAATTAAAGTCAAATGCATTCTACAAAGCTAAACGAATCAAATCAAAGTCAAACACATTCAAACAAAGCTAATTAAATCAAATGAAAGTCAAACACATTCCAACAAAGCTTTATGAATCAAATGAAAGTCAAATGCATTTAACAAAGCTAATTTAATCAAATGAAAGTCAAATGCATTCTACAAAGCTAATTGAACCAAATGAAAGTCAAACACATTCAAGAAAAGCTAATTGAATCAAATGAAAGTCAAACACATTCAAACAAATCTTCTTTAATCAAATGAAAGTCAAATGCATTCAATAAAGGTAACTGAATCAAATGAAAGTCAAACACATTTAAGCAAAGCTAATTAAATCAAATGAAAGTCAAACACATTCTATATAAGCTAATTGAATCAAAGGAAAGTCAAACACATTCAAACAGAGATTTTTGAATAAAATGAAAGTCAAATGCATTCATCAAAGCTAGGTTATTCGAATGAAAGTCAAACACATTCAAATAAAGCTTTTTCAATCAAATTAAAGTCAAATGCATTCTACAAAGCTAAACGAATCAAATCAAAGTCAAACACATTCAAACAAAGCTAATTAAATCAAATGAAAGTCAAACACATTCAAACAAAGCTTTCTGAATCAAATAAAAGTCAAACACATTTAATAAATCTAATTAAATCAAATGAAAGTCAAATGCATTGTACAAAGCTAATTGAATGAAATGAAAGTCAAATACATTCAAACAAAGCTAATTAAATATAAAGAATGTCAAACACATTCAAACAAAGCTTTTTGAATCAAATAAAAGTCAAACACATTCAAACAAAGTTAATTAAATCAAATGAAAGTCAAACACATTCAAACAAAGCTTTCTGAATCAAACGAAAGTCAAGTACATTTAACAAAGCTAATTAAATCAAATGAAAGTCAAATGCATTGTAAAAAGCTAATTGAATCAAATGAAATTCAAACACATTCAAAAAAAGCTTTTTGAATCAAATTAAAGTCTAATGCATTCAACAAAGCTAATTGAATCAAATGAGAGGCAAACACATTCTAACAAACCTAATTGAATCCAATGAAAGTCAAACACATTCAAACAAACCTAATTGAATCAAATGAAAGTCAAACACATTCAAACAAACCTAATTGAATCAAATGGAAGTCAAACACATTCAAACAGAGCTTTTTGAATCAAATGAAAGTCAAATGCATTCTATAAACCTAATTGAATCAAATGAAAGTCAAACACATTCAAATAAAGCTTTCTGAATCAAATGAAAGTCAATTGCGTTCAACAAAGCTAATTAAATCAAATGAAAGTCAAACACATTCAAACAAACCAAATTGAATCCAATAAAAGTCAAACACATTCAAACAAACCTAATTAAATTTTAAATGAAAGACAAAATCATTCAAATAGAGCTTTTTGAATCAAATGAAAGTCAAATGCATTCTATAAACCTAATTGAATCAAATGAAAGTCAACACATTCAAACTAACCTAATTGAATCCAATGAAAGACAAACACATTCAAACAAACCTAATTGAATCAAATGAAAGTCAAACACATTCAAACAGAGCGTTAACAAAGCTAATTAAATCAAATGAAAGTCAAATGCATTCTACAAAGCTAAACGAATCAAATGAAAGTCAAACACATTCAAAGAAAGCTAATTGAATCAAATGAAATTCAAACACATTCAAACAAAGCTTTTTCAATCAAATAAAAGTCAAACACATTCAAACAAAGCTAATTAAATCAAACACATTCCAACAAAGCTTTCTGAATCAAATGAAAGTCAAATGCATTCAACAAAGCTAATTTAATCAAATGAAAGTTAAATGCATTCTACAAAGCTAATTGAATCAAATGAAATTCAAACACATTCATGAAAAGCTAATTGAATCAAATGAAAGTCAAACACATTCAAACAAATCTTCTTGAATCAAATGAAAGTCAAATGCATTCAATAAAGCTAACTGAATCAAATGAAAGTCAAACACAATTAAACAAAGCTAATTAAATCAAATGAAAGTCAAACACATTCTATATAAGCTAATTAATTCAAAGGAAAGTCAAAGACATTCAAACAGAGCTTTTTGAATAAAATGAAAGTCAAATGCTTTCATCAAAGCTAATCGATTCGAATGAAAGTTAAACACATTCGAATAATGCTTTTTCAATCAAATTAAAGTCAAATGCATTCTACAAAGCTAAACGAATCAAATCAAAGTCAAACACATTCAAACAAAGCTAATTAAATCAAATGAAAGTCAAACACATTCAAACAAAGCTTTCTGAATCAAATGAAAGTCAAACACATTTAATAAATCTAATTAAATCAAATGAAAGTCAAATGCATTGTACAAAGCTAATTGAATCAAATGAAAGTCAAACACATTCAAACAAAGTTAATTAAATCAAATGAAAGTCAAACACATTCAAACAAAGCTTTCTGAATCAAACTAAAGTCAAGTACATTTAACAAAGCTAATTAAATCAAATGAAAGTCAAATGCATTGTAAAAAGCTAATTGAATCAAATGAAATTCAAACACATTCAAAAAAAGCTTTTTGAATCAAATTAAAGTCTAATGCATTCAACAAAGCTAATTGAATCAAATGAGAGGCAAACACATTCTAACAAACCTAATTGAATCCAATGAAAGTCAAACACATTCAAACAAACCTAATTAAATATAAAGAAAGTCAAACACATTCAAACAAAGCTTTTTGAATCAAATAAAAGTCAAACACATTCAAACAAAGTTAATTAAATCAAATGAAAGTCAAACACATTCAAACAAAGCTTTCTGAATCAAACGAAAGTGAAGTACATTTAACAAAGCTAATTAAATCAAATGAAAGTCAAATGCATTGTAAAAAAGCTAATTGAATCAAATGAAATTCAAACACATTAAAAAAAAAGCTTTTTGAATCAAATTAAAGTCTAATGCATTCAACAAAGCTAATTGAATCAAATGAGAGGCAAACACATTCTAACAAACCTAATTGAATCCAATGAAAGTCAAACACATTCAAACAAACCTAATTGAATCAAATGAAAGTCAAACATATTCAAACAAACCTAACTGATTCGAATGAAAGTCAAACACATTCAAACAAACTTAATTAAATCAAATGGAAGTCAAACACATTCAAAAAGAGCTTTTATAATCAAATGAAAGTCAAATGCATTCTATAAAGCTAATTGAATCATATGATAGTCAAACACATTTAAATAAAGCTTTCTGAATCAAATGAAAGTCAATTGCGTTCAACAAAGTTAATTAAATCAAATGAAAGTCAAATGCGTTCTACAAAGTTAAACGAATCAAATGAAAGTCAAACACATTCAAACAAACATAATTGAATCAAATGAAAGTCAAACACATTCAAACAAAGCTTTTTGAATCAAATAAAAGTCAAACACTTTCAAACTAAGCTAATTAAATCAAATGAAAGCCAAACACATTCATACAAAGCTTTCTGAATCAAATGAAAGTCAAATGTATTCAAGAAAGCTAATTTAATCAAATGAAAGTCAAATGCATTCTACAAAGCTAATTGAATCAAATGAAAGTCAAACTCGTTCAAGCAAAGCTAATTGAATCAAATGAAAGTCAAACACATTCAAACACATCTTCTTGAATCAAATGAAAGTCAAATACATTCAATAAAGCTAATTGAATCAAATGAAAGTCAAACACATTCAAATAGAGCATTTTTAATCAAATGAAAGTCAAATGCATTTGTCAAAGCTAATTGAATCGAATGAAAGTCAAACACATTCAAACAAACCTAATTGAATCCAATGAAGGTCAAACACATTTAAAAAAATCTAATTGAATCAAATGAAAGTCAAACACAATCAAATAGAGCTTTTTGAATCAAATGAAAGTCAAATGCGTTCATCAAAGCTAATTGAATCGAATGAAAGTCAAACACATTCAAACAAACCAAATTGAATAAAATAAAAGTCAAACACATTCAAACAAACCTAATTGAATCAAATTAAAGTCAAAATCATTCAAATAGAGCTTTTTGAATAAAATGAAAGTCAAATGCATTCTATAAAAATAATTGAATCAAATGAAAGTCAACACATTCAAACAAACCTAATTGAATCCAATGAAAGTCAAACACATTCAAACAAACCTAATTGAATCAAATGAAAGCCAAACACATTCAAACAGAGGGTTAACAAAGCTAATTAAATCAAATGAAAGTCAAATGCATTCTACAAAGCTAAACGAATCAAATGAAAGTCAAACACATTCAAACAAAACTAATTGAATCAAATGAAAGTCAAACACATTCAAACAAAACTTTTTGAATCAAATAAAAGTCAAACACATTCAAACAAAGCTAATTAAATCAAATGAAAGTCAAACACATTCCAACAAAGCTTTCTGAATCAAATGAAAGTCAAATGCATTCAACAAAGCTAATTTAATCAAATGAAAGTTAAATGCATTCTACAAAGGTAATTGAATCAAATGAAAGTCAAACACATTCAAGAAAACCTAATTGAATCAAATGAAATTCAAACACATTCAAACAAATCTTCTTGAATCAAATGAAAGTCAAATGCATTCAATAAAGCTAACTGAATCAAATGAAAGTCAAACATAATTAAATAAAGCTAATTAAATCAAATGAAAGTCAAACACATTCTATATAAGCTAATTGAATCAAAGGAAAGTCAAACACATTCAAACAGAGCTTTTTGAATAAAATGAAAGTCAAATGCATTCATCAAAGCTAATTGATTCGAATGAAAGTCAAACACATTCAAACAAAGCTAATTAAATAAAAAGAAAGTCAAACACTTTCAAACAAAGCTTTTTGAATCAAATAAAAGTCAAACACATTCAAACAAAGTTAATTAAATCAAATGAAAGTCAAACACATTCAAACAAAGCTTTCTGAATCAAACGAAAGTCAAGTACATTTAACAAAGCTAATTAAATCAAATGAAATTCAAATGCATTGTAAAAAGCTAATTGAATCAAATGAAATTCAAACACATTCAAACAAAGCTTTTTGAATCAAATAAAAGTCAAACACTTTCAAACTAAGCTAATTAAATCAAATGAAAGCCAAACACATTCATACAAAGCTTTCTGAATCAAATGAAAGTCAAATGTATTCAAGAAAGCTAATTTAATCAAATGAAAGTCAAATGCATTCTACAAAGCTAATTGAATCAAATGAAAGTCATACTCGTTCAAGCAAAGCTAATTGAATCAAATGAAAGTCAAACACATTCAAACACATCTTCTTGAATCAAATGAAAGTCAAATACATTCAATAAAGCTAATTGAATCAAATGAAAGTCAAACACATTCAAATAGAGCATTTTTAATCAAATGAAAGTCAAATGCATTTGTCAAAGCTAATTGAATCGAATGAAAGTCAAACACATTCAAACAAACCTAATTGAATCCAATGAAGGTCAAACACCTTTAAAAAAACCTAATTGAATCAAATGAAAGTCAAACACAATCAAATAGAGCTTTTTGAATCAAATGAAAGTCAAATGCGTTCATCAAAGCTAATTGAATCGAATGAAAGTCAAACACATTCAAACAAACCAAATTGAATAAAATAAAAGTCAAACACATTCAAACAAACCTAATTGAATCAAATTAAAGTCAAAATCATTCAAATAGAGCTTTTTGAATAAAATGAAAGTCAAATGCATTCTATAAAACTAATTGAATCAAATGAAAGTCAACACATTCAAACAAACCTAATTGAATCCAATGAAAGTCAAACACATTCAAACAAACCTAATTGAATCAAATGAAAGCCAAACACATTCAAACAGAGGGTTAACAAAGCTAATTAAATCAAATGAAAGTCAAATGCATTCTACAAAGCTAAACGAATCAAATGAAAGTCAAACACATTCAAACAAAACTAATTGAATCAAATGAAAGTCAAACACATTCAAACAAAACTTTTTGAATCAAATAAAAGTCAAACACATTCAAACAAAGCTAATTAAATCAAATGAAAGTCAAACACATTCCAACAAAGCTTTCTGAATCAAATGAAAGTCAAATGCATTCAACAAAGCTAATTTAATCAAATGAAAGTTAAATGCATTCTACAAAGGTAATTGAATCAAATGAAAGTCAAACACATTCAAGAAAACCTAATTGAATCAAATGAAATTCAAACACATTCAAACAAATCTTCTTGAATCAAATGAAAGTCAAATGCATTCAATAAAGCTAACTGAATCAAATGAAAGTCAAACATAATTAAATAAAGCTAATTAAATCAAATGAAAGTCAAACACATTCTATATAAGCTAATTGAATCAAAGGAAAGTCAAACACATTCAAACAGAGCTTTTTGAATAAAATGAAAGTCAAATGCATTCATCAAAGCTAATTGATTCGAATGAAAGTCAAACACATTCAAACAAAGCTAATTAAATAAAAAGAAAGTCAAACACTTTCAAACAAAGCTTTTTGAATCAAATAAAAGTCAAACACATTCAAACAAAGTTAATTAAATCAAATGAAAGTCAAACACATTCAAACAAAGCTTTCTGAATCAAACGAAAGTCAAGTACATTTAACAAAGCTAATTAAATCAAATGAAATTCAAATGCATTGTAAAAAGCTAATTGAATCAAATGAAATTCAAACACATTCAAAATAAGCTTTTTGAATTAAATTAAAGTCTAATGCATTCAACAAAGCTAATTGAATCAAATGAGAGGCAAACACATTCTAACAAACCTAATTGAATCCAATGAAAGTCAAACACATTCAAACAGACCTAATTGAATCAAATGAAAGTCAAACATATTCAAACAAACCTAACTGAATCGAATGAAAGTCAAACACATTCAA
This sequence comes from Chenopodium quinoa, assembly GCF_001683475.1. NCBI lineage: Eukaryota > Viridiplantae > Streptophyta > Magnoliopsida > Caryophyllales > Amaranthaceae > Chenopodium > Chenopodium quinoa. The sequence goes on along the minus strand of NW_018744355.1, from coordinate 12,428 downwards.
ACAAACTTAATTAAATCAAATGGAAGTCAAACACATTCAAACAGAGCTTTTATAATCAAATGAAAGTCAAAAGCATTCTGTAAAGCTAATTGAATCATATGATAGTCAAACACATTTAAATAAAGCTTTCTGAATCAAATGAAAGTCAATTGCGTTCAACAAAGCTAATTAAATCAAATGAAAGTCAAATGCGTTCTACAAAGTTAAACGAATCAAATTAAAGTCAAACACATTCAAACAAACCTAATTGAATCAAATGAAAGTCAAACACATTCAAACAAAGCTTTTTGAATCAAATAAAAGTCAAACACTTTCAAACTAAGCTAATTAAATCAAATGAAAGTCAAACACATTCATACAAAGCTTTCTGAATCAAATGAAAGTCAAATGTATTCAACAAAGCTAATTTAATCAAATGAAAGTCAAATGCATTCTACAAAGCTAATTGAATCAAATGAAAGTCAAACACGTTCAAGCAAAGCTAATTGAATCTAATGAAAGTCAAACACATTCAAACACATCTTCTTGAATCAAATGAAAGTCAAATACATTCAATAAAGCTAATTGAATCAAATGAAAGTCAAACACATTCAAACAGAGCTTTTTTAATCAAATGAAAGTCAAATGCATTTATTAAAGCTAATTGAATCGAATGAAAGTCAAACACATTCAAGCAAACCTAATTGAATCCAATGAAGGTCAAACACCTTTAAAAAAACCTAATTGAATCAAATGAAAGTCAAACACAATCAAATAGAGCTTTTTGAATCAAATGAAAGTCAAATGCGTTCATCAAAGCTAATTGAATCGAATGAAAGTCAAACACATTCAAACAAACCAAATTGAATAAAATAAAAGTCAAACACATTCAAACAAACCTAATTGAATCAAATTAAAGTCAAAATCATTCAAATAGAGCTTTTTGAATCAAATGAAAGTCAAATGCAATCTATAAAGCTAATTGAATCAAATGAAAGTCAACACATTCAAACTAACCTAATTGAATCCAATGAAAGACAAACACATTCAAACAAACCTAATTGAATCAAATGAAAGTCAAACACATTCAAATAGAGCGTTAACAAAGCTAATTAAATCAAATGAAAGTCAAATGCATTCTACAAAGCTAAACGAATCAAATGAAAGTCAAACACATTCAAACAAAGCTAATTGAATCAAATGAAAGTCAAACACATTCAAACTAAGCTTTTTGAATCAAATAAAAGTCAAACACATTCAAACAAAGCTAATTAAATCAAATGAAAGTCAAACACATTCCAACAAAGCTTTCTGAATCAAATGAAAGTCAAATGCATTCAACAAAGCTAATTTAATCAAATGAAAGTCAAATGCATTCTACAAAGCTAATTGAACCAAATGAAAGTCAAACACATTCAAGAAAAGCTAATTGAATCAAATGAAAGTCAAACACATTCAAACAAATCTTCTTGAATCAAATGAAAGTCAAATGCATTCAATAAAGGTAACTGAATCAAATGAAAGTCAAACACATTTAAGCAAAGCTAATTAAATCAAATGAAAGTCAAACACATTCTATATAAGCTAATTGAATCAAAGGAAAGTCAAACACATTCAAACAGAGATTTTTGAATAAAATGAAAGTCAAATGCATTCATCAAAGCTAGGTTATTCGAATGAAAGTCAAACACATTCAAATAAAGCTTTTTCAATCAAATTAAAGTCAAATGCATTCTACAAAGCTAAACGAATCAAATCAAAGTCAAACACATTCAAACAAAGCTAATTAAATCAAATGAAAGTCAAACACATTCAAACAAAGCTTTCTGAATCAAATGAAAGTCAAATACATTTAATAAATCTAATTAAATCAAATGAAAGTCAAATGCATTGTACAAAGCTAATTAAATCAAATGAAAGTCAAACACATTCAAACAAAGCTAATTAAATATAAAGAAAGTCAAACACATTCAAACAAAGCTTTTTGAATCAAATAAAAGTCAAACATATTCAAACAAAGTTAATTAAATCAAATGAAAGTCAAACACATTCAAACAAAGCTTTCTGAATCAAACGAAAGTCAAGTACATTTAACAAAGCTAATTAAATCAAATGAAAGTCAAATGCATTGTAAAAAGCTAATTGAATCAAATGAAATTCAAACACATTCAAAATAAGTTTTTTGAATTAAATTAAAGTCTAATGCATTCAACAAAGCTAATTGAATCAAATGAGAGGCAAACACATTCTAACAAACCTAATTGAATCCAATGAAAGTCAAACACATTCAAACAAACCTAATTGAATCAAATGAAAGTCAAACATATTCAAACAAACCTAACTGAATCGAATGAAAGTCAAACACATTCAAACAAACTTAATTAAATCAAATGGAAGTCAAACACATTCAAACAGAGCTTTTATAATCAAATGAAAGTCAAATGCATTCTATAAAGCTAATTGAATCATATGATAGTCAAACACATTTAAATAAAGCTTTCTGAATCAAATGAATGTCAATTGCGTTCAACAAAGCTAATTAAATCGAGTGAAAGTCAAATGCGTTCTACAAAGTTAAACGAATCAAATGAAAGTCAAACACATTCAAACAAACCTAATTGAATCAAATGAAAGTCAAACACATTCAAACAAAGCTTTTTGAATCAAATAAAAGTCAAACACTTTCAAACTAAGCTAATTAAATCAAATGAAAGTCAAACACATTCATACAAAGCTTTCTGAATCAAATGAAAGTCAAATGTATTCAACAAAGCTAATTTAATCAAATGAAAGTCAAATGCATTCTACAAAGCTAATTGAATCAAATGAAAGTCAAACACGTTCAAGCAAAGCTAATTGAATCTAATGAAAGTCAAACACATTCAAACACATCTTCTTGAATCAAATGAAAGTCAAATACATTCAATAAAGCTAATTGAATCAAATGAAAGTCAAATACATTCAAACAGAGCTTTTTTAATCAAATGAAAGTCAAATGCATTAGTCAAAGCTAATTGAATCGAATGAAAGTCAAACACATTCAAACAAACCTAATTGAATCCAATGAAGGTCAAACACCTTTAAAAAAACCTAATTGAATCAAATGAAAGTCAAACACAATCAAATAGAGCTTTTTGAATCAAATGAAAGTCAAATGCGTTCATCAAAGCTAATTGAATCGAATGAAAGTCAAACACATTCAAACAAACCAAATTGAATAAAATAAAAGTCAAACACATTCAAACAAACCTAATTGAATCAAATTAAAGTCAAAATCATTAAAACAGAGCTTTTTGAATAAAATGAAAGTCAAATGCATTCTATAAAACTAATTGAATCAAATGAAAGTCAACACATTCAAACAAACCTAATTGAATCCAATGAAAGTCAAACACATTCAAACAAACCTAATTGAATCAAATGAAAGCCAAACACATTCAAACAGAGGGTTAACAAAGCTAATTAAATCAAATGAAAGTCAAATACATTCTACAAAGCTAAACGAATCAAATGAAAGTCAAACACATTCAAACAAAGCTAATTGAATCAAATGAAAGTCAAACACATTCAAACAAAACTTTTTGAATCAAATAAAAGTCAAACACATTCAAACAAAGCTAATTAAATCAAATGAAAGTCAAACACATTCCAACAAAGCTTTCTGAATCAAATGAAAGTCAAATGCATTCAACAAAGCTAATTTAATCAAATGAAAGTCAAATGCATTCTACAAAGCTAATTGAACCAAATGAAAGTCAAACACATTCAAGAAAAGCTAATTGAATCAAATGAAAGTCAAACACATTCAAACAAATCTTCTTGAATCAAATGAAAGTCAAATGCATTCAATAAAGGTAACTGAATCAAATGAAAGTCAAACATAATTAAATAAAGCTAATTAAATCAAATGAAAGTCAAACACATTCTATATAAGCTAATTGAATCAAAGAAAAGTCAAACACATTCAAACAGAGCTTTTTGAATAAAATGAAAGTCAAATGCATTCATCAAAGCTAATTGATTCGAATGAAAGTCAAACACATTCAAACAAAGCTAATTAAATATAAAGAAAGTCAAACACATTCAAACAAAGCTTTTTGAATCAAATAAAAGTCAAACACATTCAAACAAAGTTAATTAAATCAAATGAAAGTCAAACACATTCAAACAAAGCTTTCTGAATCAAACGAAAGTCAAGTACATTTAACAAAGCTAATTAAATCAAATGAAAGTCAAATGCATTGTAAAAAGCTAATTGAATGAAATGAAATTCAAAACACATTCAAAATAAGCTTTTTGAATTAAATTAAAGTCTAATGCATTCAACAAAGCTAATTGAATCAAATGAGAGGCAAACACATTCTAACAAACCTAATTGAATCCAATGAAAGTCAAACACATTCAAAACAAACCTAATTGAATCAAATGAAAGTCAAACATATTCAAACAAACCTAACTTAATCGAATGAAAGTCAAACGCATTCAAACAAACTTAATTAAACCAAATGGAAGTCAAACACATTCAAACAGAGCTTTTATAATCAAATGAAAGTCAAATGCATTCTATAAAGCTAATTGAATCATATGATAGTCAAACACATTTAAATAAAGCTTTCTGAATCAAATGAAAGTCAATTGCGTTCAACAAAGCTAATTAAATCAAATGAAAGTCAAATGCGTTCTACAAAGTTAAACGAATCAAATGAAAGTCAAAACACATTCAAACAAACCTAATTGAATCAAATGAAAGTCAAACACATTCAAACAAAGCTTTTTGAATCAAATAAAAGTCAAACACTTTCAAACTAAGCTAATTAAATCAAATGAAAGCCAAACACATTCATACAAAGCTTTCTGAATCAAATGAAAGTCAAATGTATTCAAGAAAGCTAATTTAATCAAATGAAAGTCAAATGCATTCTACAAAGCTAATTGAATCAAATGAAAGTCAAACTCGTTCAAGCAAAGCTAATTGAATCAAATGAAAGTCAAACACATTCAAACACATCTTCTTGAATCAAATGAAAGTCAAATACATTCAATAAAGCTAATTGAATCAAATGAAAGTCAAACACATTCAAATAGAGCATTTTTAATCAAATGAAAGTCAAATGCATTTGTCAAAGCTAATTGAATCGAATGAAAGTCAAACACATTCAAACAAACCTAATTGAATCCAATGAAGGTCAAACACATTTAAAAAAATCTAATTGAATCAAATGAAAGTCAAACACAATCAAATAGAGCTTTTTGAATCAAATGAAAGTCAAATGCGTTCATCAAAAGCTAATTGAATCGAATGAAAGTCAAACACATTTTAACAAACCAAATTGAATAAAATAAAAGTCAAACACATTCAAACAAACCTAATTGAATCAAATTAAAGTCAAAATCATTCAAATAGAGCTTTTTGAATAAAATGAAAGTCAAATGCATTCTATAAAACTAATTGAATCAAATGAAAGTCAACACATTCAAACAAACCTAATTGAATCCAATGAAAGTCAAACACATTCAAACAAACCTAATTGAATCTAATGAAAGTCAAACACATTCAAACAGAGGGTTAACAAGGCTAATTAAATCAAATGAAAGTCAAATGCATTCTACAAAGCTAAACGAATCAAATGAAAGTCAAACACATTCAAACAAAGCTAATTGAATCAAATGAAAGTCAAACACATTCAAACTAAGCTTTTTGAATCAAATAAAAGTCAAACACATTCAAACAAAGCTAATTAAATCAAATGAAAGTCAAACACATTCCAACAAAGCTTTCTGAATCAAATGAAAGTCAAATGCATTCAACAAAGCTAATTTAATCAAATGAAAGTCAAATGCATTCTACAAAGCTAATTGAACCAAATGAAAGTCAAACACATTCAAGAAAAGCTAATTGAATCAAATGAAAGTCAAACACATTCAAACAAATCTTCTTGAATCAAATGAAAGTCAAATGCATTCTATTTAAGCTAATTGAATCAAAGGAAAGTCAAACACATTCAAACAGAGATTTTTGAATAAAATGAAAGTCAAATGCATTCATCAAAGCTAGGTTATTCGAATGAAAGTCAAAAACGTTCTAATAAAGCTTTTTCAATCAAATTAAAGTCAAATGCATTCTACAAAGCTAAACGAATCAAATCAAAGTCAAACACATTCAAACAAAGCTAATTAAATCAAATGAAAGTCAAACACATTCAAACAAAGCTTTCTGAATCAAATGAAAGTCAAATACATTTAATAAATCTAATTAAATCAAATGAAAGTCAAATGCATTGTACAAAGCTAATTAAATCAAATGAAAGTCAAACACATTCAAACAAAGCTTTTTGAATCAAATAAAAGTCAAACACATTCAAACAAAGTTAATTAAATCAAATGAAAGTCAAACACATTCAAACAAAGCTTTCTGAATCAAACGAAAGTCAAGTACATTTAACAAAGCTAATTAAATCAAATGAAAGTCAAATGCATTGTAAAAAGCTAATTGAATCAAATGAAATTCAAACACATTCAAAAAAAGCTTTTTGAATTAAATTAAAGTCTAATGCATTCAACAAAGCTAATTGAATCAAATGAGAGGCAAACACATTCTAACAAACCTAATTGAATCCAATGAAAGTCAAACACATTCAAACAAACCTAATTGAATCAAATGAAAGTCAAACATATTCAAACAAACCTAACTGAATCGAATGAAAGTCAAACACATTCAAACAAATTTAATTAAATCAAATGGAAGTCAAACACATTCAAACAGAGCTTTTATAATCAAATGAAAGTCAAATGCATTCTATAAAGCTAATTGAATCATATGATAGTCAAACACATTTAAATAAAGCTTTCTGAATAAAATGAAAGTCAATTGCGTTCAACAAAGCTAATTAAATCGAATGAAAGTCAAATGCGTTCTACAAAGTTAAACGAATCAAATGAAAGTCAAACACATTCAAACAAACCTAATTGAATCAAATGAAAGTCAAACATATTCAAACAAAGCTTTTTGAATCAAATAAAAGTCAAACACTTTCAAACTAAGCTAATTAAATCAAATGAAAGTCAAACACATTCATACAAAGCCTTCTGAATCAAATGAAAGTCAAATGTATTCAACAAAGCTAATTTAATCAAATGAAAGTCAAATGCATTCTACAAAGCTAATTGAATCAAATGAAAGTCAAACACGTTCTAGCAAAGCTAATTGAATCTAATGAAAGTCAAACACATTCATACACATCTTCTTGAATCAAATGAAAGTCAAATACATTCAATAAAGCTAATTGAATCAAATGAAAGTCAAACACATTCAAACAGAGCTTTTTTAATCAAATGAAAGTCAAATGCATTTATCAAAGCTAATTGAATCGAATGAAAGTCAAACACATTCAAACAAACCTAATTGAATCCAATGAAGGTCAAACACATTTAAAAAAACCTAATTGAATCAAATGAAAGTCAAACACAATCAAATAGAGCTTTTTGAATCAAATGAAAGTCAAATGTGTTCATCAAAGCTAATTGAATCGAATGAAAGTCAAACACATTCAAACAAACCAAATTGAATAAAATAAAAGTCAAACACATTCAAACAAACCTAATTGAATCAAATTAAAGTCAAAATCATTCAAATAGAGCTTTTTGAATAAAATGAAAGTACAATGCATTCTATAAAACTAATTGAATCAAATGAAAGTCAACACATTCAAACAAACCTAATTGAATCCAATGAAAGTCAAACACATTCAAACCAACCTAATTGAATCAAATGAAAGTCAAACACATTCAAACAGAGGGTTAACAAGGCTAATTAAATCAAATGAAAGTCAAATGCATTCCACAAAGCTAAACGAATCAAATGAAAGTCAAACACATTCAAACAAAGCTAATTGAATCAAATGAAAGTCAAACACATTCAAACTTAGCTTTTTGAATCAAATAAAAGTCAAACACATTCAAACAAAGCTAATTAAATCAAATGAAAGTCAAACAAATTCCAACAAAGCTTTCTGAATCAAATGAAAGTCAAATGAATTCAACAAAGCTAATTTAATCAAATGAAAGTCAAATGCATTCTACAAAGCTAATTGAACCAAATGAAAGTCAAACACATTCAAGAAAAGCTAATTGAATCAAATGAAAGTCAAATACATTCAAACAAATCTTCTTGAATCAAATGAAAGTCAAATGCATTCTATATAAGCTAATTGAATCAAAGGAAAGTCAAACACATTCAAACAGAGATTTTTGAATAAAATGAAAGTCAAATGCATTCATCAAAGCTAGGTTATTCGAATGAAAGTCAAAAACATTCAAATAAAGCTTTTTCAATCAAATTAAAGTCAAATGCATTCTACAAAGCTAAACGAATCAAATCAAAGTCAAACACATTCAAACAAAGCTAATTAAATCAAATGAAAGTCAAAACACATTCAAACAAAGCTTTCTGAATCAAATGAAAGTCAAATACATTTAATAAATCTAATTAAATCAAATGAAAGTCAAATGCATTGTACAAAGCTAATTAAATCAAATGAAAGTCAAACACATTCAAACAAAGCTAATTAAATATAAAGAAAGTCAAACACATTCAAACAAAGCTTTTTGAATCAAATAAAAGTCAAACACATTCAAACAAAGTTAATTAAATCAAATGAAAGTCAAACACATTCTAACAAAGCTTTCTGAATCAAACGAAAGTCAAGTACATTTAACAAAGCTAATTGAATCAAATGAAAGTAAAATGCATTGTAAAAAGCTAATTGAATCAAATGAAATTCAAACACATTCAAAAAAAGCTTTTTGAATTAAATTAAAGTCTAATGCATTCAACAAAGCTAATTGAATCAAATGAGAGGCAAACACATTCTAACAAACCTAATTGAATCCAATGAAAGTCAAACACATTCAAACAAACCTAATTGAATCAAATGAAAGTCAATCATATTCAAACAAACCTAACTGAATCGAATGAAAGTCAAACACATTCAAACAAACTTAATTAAATCAAATGGAAGTCAAACACATTCAAACAGAGCTTTTATAATCAAATGATAGTCAAATGCATTCTATAAAGCTAATTGAATCATATGATAGTCAAACACATTTAAATAAAGCTTTCTGAATCAAATGAAAGTCAATTGCGTTCAACAAAGCTAATTAAATCGAATGAAAGTCAAATGCGTTCTACAAAGTTAAACGAATCAAATGAAAGTCAAACACATTCAAACAAACCTAATTGAATCAAATGAAAGTCAAACACATTCAAACAAAGTTTTTGAATCAAATAAAAAGTCAAACACTTTCAAACTAAGCTAATTAAAATCAAATGAAAGTCAAACACATTCATACAAAGCTTTCTGAATCAAATGAAAGTCAAATGTATTCAACAAAGCTAATTTAATCAAATGAAAGTCAAATGCATTCTACAAAGCTAATTGAATCAAATGAAAGTCAAACACGTTCAAGCAAAGCTAATTGAATCTAATGAAAGTCAAACACATTCAAACACATCTTCTTGAATCAAATGAAAGTCAAATACATTCAATAAAGCTAATTGAATCAAATGAAAGTCAAACACATTCAAACAGAGCTTTTTTAATCAAATGAAAGTCAAATGCATTTGTCAAAGCTAATTGAATCCAATGAAAGTCAAACACATTCAAACAAACCTAATTGAATCCAATGAAGGTCAAACACATTTAAAAAAACCTAATTGAATCAAATGAAAGTCAAACACAATCAAATAGAGCTTTTTGAATCAAATGAAAGTCAAATGCGTTCATCAAAATTAATTGAATCGAATGAAAGTCAAACACATTCAAACAAACCAATTGAATAAAATAAAAGTCAAAACACATTCAAACGAACCTAATTAAATCAAATTAAAGTCAAAATCATTCAAATAGCGCTTTTTGAATAAAATGAAAGTCAAATGCATTCTATAAAACTAATTGAATCAAATGAAAGTCAACACATTCAAACAAACCTAATTGAATCCAATGAAAGTCAAACACACTCAAACAAACATAATTGAATCAAATGAAAGTCAAACACATTCAAACAGAGGGTTAACAAAGCTAATTAAATCAAATGAAAGTCAAATGCATTCTACAAAGCTAAAACGAATCAAATGAAAGTCAAAACACATTCAAACAAAGCTAATTGAATCAAATGAAAGTCAAACACATTCCAACAAAAACTTTTTGAATCAAATAAAAGTCAAACACATTCAAACAAAGCTAATTAAATCAAAATGAAAGTCAAACACATTCCAACAAAGCTTTCTGAATCAAATGAAAGTCAAATGCATTCAACAAAGCTAATTTAATCAAATGAAAGTCAAATGCATTCTACAAAGCTAATTGAATCAAATGAAAGTCAAACAAATTCAAGAAAAGCTAATTAAATCAAATGAAAGTCAAACACATTCAAAACAAATCTTCTTGAATCAAATGAAAGTCAAATGCATTCAATAAAGCTAACTGAATCAAATGAAAGTCAAACACAATTAAGCAAAGCTAATTAAATCAAATGAAAGTCAAATGCATTTATCAAAGCTAATTGAATCGAATGAAAGTCAAACACATTTAAACAAACCTAATTGAATCCAATGAACGTCAAACACATTTAAAAAACCTAATTGAATCAAATGAAAGTCAAACACAATCAATAGAGCTTTTTGAATCAAATGAAAGTCAAATGTGTTCATCAAAGCTAATTGAATCGAATGAAAGTCAACACATTCAAACAAACCAAATTGAATAAAATAAAAGTCAAACATTCAAACAAACCTAATTGAATCAAATTAAAGTCAAAATCATTCAAACAGAGCTTTTGAATAAAATGAAAGTCAAATGCATTCTATAAAACTAATTGAATCAAATGAAAGTCAACACATTCAAACAAACCTAATTAAATCAAACTAATTGAATGAAAGTCAAACACATTCAAGAAAGCTAATTGAATCAAATGAAAGTCAAACACATTCAAACAAATCTTCTTGAATCAAATGAAAGTCAAATGCATTCAATAAAGCTAATTTAATCAAATGAAAGTCAAACAATTAAGCAAAGCTAATTAAATCAAATGAAAGTCAAGCTAATTGAATCAAAGGAAGTCAAACACATTCAAACAGAGATTTTTGAATAAAATGAAAGTCAAATGCATTCATCAAAGCTAGGTTATTCGAATGAAAGTCAAACACATTCAAATAAAGCTTTTTCAATCAAGTAAAAGTCAAATGCATTCTACAAAGCTAAACGAATCAAATCAAAGTCAAACACATTCAAACAAAGCTAATTAAATCAAATGAAAGTCAAACATTCAACAAAGCTTTCTGAATAAATGAAAGTCAAACATTTAATAAATCTAATTAAATCAAATGAAAGTCAAATGCATTGTACAAAGCTAATTAAATCAAATGAAAGTCAAACACATTCAAACAAAGCTAATTAAATATAAAGAAGTCAAACACATTCAAACAAAGCTTTTTGAATCAAATAAAAGTCAAACACATTCAAACAAAGTTAATTAAATCAAATGAAAGTCAAACACATTCAAAAAGCTTTCTGAATCAAACGAAAGTCATTTAACAAAGCTAATTAAATCAAATGAAAGTCAAATGCATTGTAACTCAAATGAAATTCAAACACATTCAAAAAAAGCTTTTTGAATCAAATTAAAGTCAAATGCATTCAACAAAGCTAATTGAATGAAATGAGAGGCAAACACATTATAACAAACCTAATTGAATCCAATGAAAGTCAAACACATTCAAACAAACCTAATTGAATCAAATGAAAGTCAAACATATTCAAACAAACTAACTGAATCGAATGAAAGTCTAACAAATCAAACAAACTTAATTAAATCAAATGGAAGTCAAACACATTCAAACAGAGCTTTTTGAATCAAATGAAAGTCAAATGCATTCTATAAAGCTAATTGAATCAAATGAAAGTCAAACACATTCAAATAAAGCTTTCTGAATCAAATGAAAGTCAATTGCGTTCAACAAAGCTAATTAATCAAATGAAAGTCAAATGCGTTTACAAAGTTAAATGAATCAAATGAAAGTCAAACACATTCAAAAAAACCTAATTGAATCAAATGAAAGTCAAACACATTCAAACAAAGCTTTTTGAATCAAATAAAAGTCAAACACTTTCAAACTAAGCTAATTAAATCAAATGAAAGTCAAACACATTCATACAAAGCTTTCTGAATCAAATGAAAGTCAAATGTATTTAACAAGCTAATTTAATCAAATGAAAGTCAAATGCATTCTACAAAGCTAATTGAATCAAATGAAAGTCAAACACGTTCAAGCAAAGCTAATTGAATCAAATGAAAGTCAAACACATTCAAACACATCTTCTTGAATCAAATGAAAGCCAAATACATTCAATAAAGCTAATTGAATCAAATGAAAGTCAAACACATTCAAA
>NW_018744354.1:0-22173 GCF_001683475.1 Chenopodium quinoa | reverse complement strand
ACTTTCATTTGATTCAAATAGCTTTGTTTGAATGTGTTTGACTTTCATTTGATTCAATTAGCTTTGTAGAATGTATTTGACTTTCATTTGATTCAAAATCTTTGTTTGAATGTGTTTGACTTTCAATTGATTCAAATAGTTTCGTTTGAATGTGTTTGACTTTCATTTGATTCAATTAGCTTTGTAGAATGTATTTGACTTTCATTTGAGTCAAATAACTTTTTTGACTGTGTTTGACTTTCATTTGTTTCAATTTGCTTTGTAGAATGTATTTGACTTTCATTTTCTTCAAATAGCTTTGTTTGAATGTGTTTGACTTTCATTTGATTCAATTAGCTTTGTAGAATGTATTTGACTTTTATTTGATTTAATTAGCTTTGTTTGAATGTGTTTCACTTTCATTTGATTCAATTAGCTTTGTAGAATGTATTTGACTTTCATTTGAATCAAATAACTTTGTTTGACTGTGTTTGACTTTCATTTGATTCAATTTGCTTTGTAGAATGTATTTGACTTTCATTTGATTCAAATAGCTTTATTTGAATGTGTTTGACTTTCATTTGATTCAATTAGCTTTGTAGAATGTATTTGACTTTCATTTGATTCAAAATCTTTGTTTGAATGTGTTCGACTTTCATTGGATTCAATTAGCTTTGTTTGATTGTGTTTGACTTTAATTTAATTCAATTAGCTTTGTAGAATGTATTAGACTTTTATTTGATTTAATTAGCTTTGTTTTAATGTATTTGACTCTCATTTGATTGAAATAGCTTTGTTTGAATGTGTTTGACTTTCATTTGATTCAAATAGCTTTGTTTGAATGTGTTTTACTTTCATTTGATTCAATTAGTTTTGTAGAATGTATTTGACTTTCATTTGATTAAAATAGCTTTGTTTGAAACTTTCATTTGATTCAATTAGCTTTGTTTGAATGTTTGACTTTCATTTGATTCAATTAGCTTTGTTGAATGTATTTGACTCTTATTTGATTCAATTAGCTTTGTTTGAATGTGTTTGACTTTCATTTGATTCAATTAGCTTTGTAGAATGTATTTGACTCTTATTTGATTCAAATAGCTTTGTTTGAATACGTTTAACTTTCATTTGATTCAATTAGCTTTGTAGAATACATTTCACTTCATTTAATTTAAACAACTTTGTTTGAATGTGTTTGACTTTCATTTGACTCAAATAGCTTTATTTGATTGCGTTTGACTTTCATTTGATACAATTTGCTTTGTAGAACGTATTTGACTTTCATTTGATTCAAATAGCTTTGTTTGAATGTGTTTGACTTTCATTTGATTCAATTAGCTTTGTAGAATGTATTTGACTTTCATTTGATTCAAAATCTTTGTTTGAATGTGTTTGACTTTCATTTGATTCAAATAGCTTCGTTTGAATGTGTTTGACTTTCATTTGATTCAATTAGCTTTGTAGAATGTATTTGACTTTCATTTGAGTCAAATAACTTTGTTTGACTGTGTTTGACTTTCATTTGTTTCAATTTGCTTTGTAGAATGTATTTGACTTTCATTTTCTTCAAATAGCTTTGTTTGAATGTGTTTGACTTTCATTTCATTCAATTAGCTTTGTAGAATGTATTTGACTTTTGTTTGATTTAATTAGCTTTGTTTGAATGTGTTTCACTTTCATTTGATTCAATTAGCTTTGTAGAATGTATTTGACTTTCATTTGAATCAAATAACTTTTTTGACTGTGTTTGACTTTCATTTGATTCAATTTGCTTTGTAGAATGTATTTGACTTTCATTTTCTTCAAATAGCTTTGTTTGAATGTGTTTGACTTTCATTTGATACAATTAGCTTTGTAGAACGTATTTGACTGTCATTTGATTCAAATAGCTTTGTTTCAATGTGTTTGACTTTCAGTTGATTCAATTAGCTTAGTAGAGTGTATTTGACTTTTATTTGATTCAAATAGCTTTGTTTGAATGTGTTTGACTTTCATTTGATTCAATTAGCTTTGTAGAATGTATTTGACTTTCATTTGATTCGAAAGCTTTGTTTGAATGTGTATGACATTCATTAAATTCAATTAGCTTATTTTGAATGTGTTTGACTTTAATTCAATTCAATTAGAATTGTAGAATGTATTTGACTTCCATTTGATTCAATTAGCTTTGTTTGAATGTGTTTGACTTTTATATGATTCAATTAGCTTTGTAGAATGTATTTGACTTTTTTTTTATTTAATTAGCTTTGTTTGAATGTGTTTGACTTTCATTTGATTCAATTAGCTTTGTAGAATGTATTTGACTTTCATTTGAATCAAATAACTTTGGTTTGACTGTGTTTGACTTTCATTTGATTTCAATTTTGCTTTGTAGAATGTATTTGACTTTCATTTTCTTCAAATAGCTTTGTTTGAATGTGTTTGATTTTCATTTGATTCAATTAGCTTTATTGAATGTATTTGACATTCATTTAATTAAAATAGCTTTGTTTGAATGTGTTTGACTTTCATTTGATTCAATTAGCTTTATTTGAATGTCTTTGACTTTCATTTGATTCAATTAGCTTTGTAGAATGTATTTGACTTTCATTTGATTCAAATAGCTTTGTTTTGAATGTGTTTGACTTTCATTTTGATTCAATTAGCTTTGTAGAATGTATTTGACATTCATTTAATTAAAATAGCTTTGTTTGAATGTGTTTGACTTTCATTTGATTCAATTAGCTTTATTTGAATGTGTTTGACTTTCATTTGATTCAATTAGCTTTGTAGAATGTATTTTGACTTTTCATTTGATTCAAATAGCTTTGTTTGAATGTGTTTGACTTTCAATTGATTCAATTAGCTTTGTAGAATGTGTTTGACTGTCATTTGATTCAAATAGCTTTGTTTGAATGCGTTTAACTTTCATTTGAATAAAATAGCTTTGTTTGAATGTGCTTGACTTTCATTTCATTCAATTAGCTTGTTTGAATGTGTTTGACTTTCATTTGATTCAATTAGCTTTGTTGAATGTATTTGACTCTCATTTGATTCAATTAGCTTTGTTTGAATGTGTTTGACTTTCATTTGATTCAATTAGCTTTGTAGAATGTATTTGACTCTCATTTGATTTAAATAGCTTTGTTTGAATGCGTTTAACTTTCATTTGATTCAATTGGCTTTGTAGAATACATTTCACTTTCATTTAATTTAAACAACTTTGTTTGAATGTGTTTGACTTTCATTTGA
The DNA here is from genome assembly GCF_001683475.1 of Chenopodium quinoa. NCBI lineage: Eukaryota > Viridiplantae > Streptophyta > Magnoliopsida > Caryophyllales > Amaranthaceae > Chenopodium > Chenopodium quinoa. The sequence goes on along the minus strand of NW_018744354.1, from coordinate 18,966 downwards.
CTCAAATAGCTTTATTTGATTGCGTTTGACTTTCATTTGATACAATTAGCTTTGTAGAACGTAGTTACTTTCATTTGATTCAAATAGCTTTGTTTGAATGTGTTTGACTTTCATTTGATTCAATTAGCTTTGTAGAATGTATTTGACTTTCATTTGATTCAAAATCTTTGTTTGAATGTGTTTGACTTTCATTTGATTCAAATAGCTTCGTTTGAATGTGTTTGACTTTCATTTGATTCAATTAGCTTTGTAGAATGTATTTGACTTTCATTTGAGTCAAACAACTTTGTTTGACTGTGTTTGACTTTCATTTGTTTCAATTTGCTTTGTAGAATGTATTTGACTTTCATTTTCTTCAAATAGCTTTGTTTGAATGTGTTTGACTTTCATTTGATTCAATTAGCTTTGTAGAATGTATTTGACTTTTATTTGATTTAATTAGCTTTGTTTGAATGTGTTTGACTTTCATTTGATTCAATTTGCTTTGTAGAATGTATTTGACTTTCATTTGAATAAAATAACTTTGTTTGACTGTGTTTGACTTTCATTTGATTCAATTTGCTTTGTAGAATGTATTTGACTATCATTTTCTTCAAATTGCTTTGTTTGAATGTGTTTGACTTTCATTTGATACAATTAGCTTGGTAGAACGTATTTGACTGTCATTTGATTCAAATAGCTTTGTTTCAAGGTGTTTGACTTTCATTTGATTCAATTAGCTTAGTAGAGTGTATTTGACTTTCATTTGATTCAAATAGCTTTGTTTGAATGTGTTTGACTTTCCTTTGATTCAATTAGCTTTGTAGAATGTATTTGACTTTCACTTGATTCGAAAGCTTTGTTTGAATGTGTATGACTTTCATTAAATTCAATTAGCTTATTTTTAATGTGTTTGACTTTAATTCAATTCAATTAGCATTGTAGAATGTATTTGACTTCCATTTGATTCAATTAGCTTTGTTTGAATGTGTTTGACTTTTATATGATTCAATTAGCTTTGTAGAATGTATTTGACTTTTATTTGATTTAATTAGCTTTGTTTGAATGTGTGTGACTTTCATTTGATTCAATTAGCTTTGTAGAATGTATTTGACTTTCATTTGAATCAAATAACTTTGTTTGACTGCGTTTGACTTTCATTTGATTCAATTTGCTTTGTAGAATGTATTTGACTTTCATTTTCTTCAAATAGCTTTGTTTGAATGTGTTTCACTTTCATTTGATTCAATTAGCTTTGTAGAATGTATTTGACATTCATTTAATTAAAATAGCTTTGTTTGAATGTGTTTGACTTTCATTTGATTTAATTAGCTTTATTTGAATGTGTTTGACTTTCATTTGATTCAATTAGCTTTGTAGAATGTATTTGACTTTCATTTGATTCAAATAGCTTTGTTTGAATGTGTTTGACTTTCAATTGATTCAATTAGCTTTGTAGAATGTGTTTGACTGTCATTTGATTCAAATAGCTTTGTTTTGAATGTGTTTGAATTTCATTTAGATCAATTTGCTTTGTAGAATGCATTTCAATTTTATTTGATTTATATAGCTTTGTTTGAATGTGCTTGACTTTCATTTAAATTAAAAAGCTTTTTTTTAATGTGTTTGACTTTCATTTGATTTAAAAGGCTTTGTTTGAATGTGTTTGACTTTCATTTGATTCAATTAGCTTTGTAGAATGTATTTTTTCTTTATTTGATTTAATTAGATTTGTTTGAATTTATTTGACTCTCTTTTAATTCAAATAGCTTTATTTGAATGTGTTTGACTTTCATTTGATTCAATTAGCTTTGTAGAATGTATTTGACTTTCATTTGATTCAAATAGCTTTATTTGAATGTGTTTGACTTTCATTCGATTCAATTAGCTTTGTAGAATGTATTTGACTTTCATTTGATTCAAAACCTTTGTTCGAATGTGTTCGACTTTCATTTGATTCAATTAGCTTTGTTTGAATGTGTTTGACTTTAATATAATTCAATTAGCTTTGTAGAATGTATTAGACTTTTATTTGATTTAATTAGCTTTGTTTTAATGTATTTGACTCTCATTTGATTCAATTAGCTTTGTTTGAATGTGTTTGCCTTTCATTTGATTCAATTAGCTTTGTTGAATGTATTTGACTCTCATTTTGATTCAATTAGCTTTGTTTGAATGTGTTTGACTTTCATTTGATTCAAGTAGCTTTGTAGAATGTATTTGACTCTCATTTGATTCAAATAGCTTTGTTTGAATGCGTTTAACTTTCATTTGATTCAATTAGCTTTGTAGAATACATTTCACTTTCATTTAATTTAAACAACTTTGTTTTGAATGTGTTTGACTTTCATTTGACTCAAATAGCTTTATTTGATTGCGTTTGACTTTCATTTGATACAATTAGCTTTGTAGAACGTATTTGACTTTCATTTGATTCAAATAGCTTTGTTTGAATGTGTTTGACTTTCATTTGATTCAATTAGCTTTGTAGAATGTATTTGACTTTCATTTGAATCAAATAACTTTGTTTGACTGTGTTTGACTTTCGTTTGATTCAATTTGCTTTGTAGAATGTATTTGACTTTCATTTTCTTCAAATAGCTTTGTTTGAATGTGTTTCACTTTCATTTGATTCAATTAGCTTTGTAGAATGTATTTGACATTCATTTAATTAAAATAGCTTCGTTTGAATGTGTTTTGACTTTCATTTGATTCAATTAGCTTTATTTGAATGTGTTTTACTTTCATTTGATTCAATTAGCTTTGTAGAATGTATTTGACTTTCATTTGATTCAAATAGCTTTGTTTGAATGTGTTTGACTTTCAATTGATTCAATTAGCTTTGTAGAATGTGTTTGACTGTCATTTGATTCAAATAGCTTTGTTTGAATGCGTTTAACTTTCATTTGAATAAAATAGCTTTGTTTGAATGTGCTTGACTTTCATTTGATTCAATTAGCTTTGTTTGAATGTGTTTGACTTTCATTTGATTCAATTAGCTTTGTTGAATGTATTTGACTCTCATTTGATTCAATTAGCTTTGTTTGAATGTGTTTGACTTTCATTTGATTCAATTAGCTTTGTAGAATGTATTTGACTCTCATTTGATTTAAATAGCTTTGTTTGAATGCGTTTAACTTTCATTTGATTCAATTGGCTTTGTAGAATACATTTCACTTTCATTTAATTTAAACAACTTTGTTTGAATGTGTTTGACTTTCATTTGACTCAAATAGCTTTATTTGATTGCGTTTGACTTTCATTTGATACAATTAGCTTTGTAGAACGTATTTTACTTTCATTTGATTTAAATAGCTTTGTTTGAATGTGTTTGACTTTCATTTGATTCAATTAGCTTTGTAGAATGTATTTGACTTTCATTTGATTCAAAATCTTTGTTTGAATGTGTGTGACTTTCATTTGATTCAAATAGCTTCGTTTGAATGTGTTTGACTTTCATTTGATTCAATTAGCTTTGTAGAATGTATTTGACTTTCATTTGAGTCAAACAACTTTGTTTGACTGTGTTTGACTTTCATTTGTTTCAATTTGCTTTGTAAAATGTATTTGACTTTCATTTTTCTTCAAATAGCTTTGTTTGAATGTGTTTGACTTTCATTTGATTCAATTAGCTTTGTAGAATGTATTTGACTTTTATTTGATTTAATTAGCTTTGTTTGAATGTGTTTGACTTTCATTTGATTAAATTAGCTTTGTAGAATGTATTTGACTTTCATTTGAATAAAATAACTTTGTTTGACTGTGTTTGACTTTCATTTGATTCAATTTGCTTTGTAGAATGTATTTGACTATCATTTTCTTCAAATAGCTTTGTTTGAATGTGTTTGACTTTCATTTGATACAATTAGCTTGGTAGAACGTATTTGACTGTCATTTGATTCAAATAGCTTTGTTTCAAGGTGTTTGACTTTCATTTGATTCAATTAGCTTAGTAGAGTGTATTTGACTTTCATTTGATTCAAATAGCTTTGTTTGAATGTGTTTGACTTTCTTTTGATTCAATTAGCTTTGTAGAATGTATTTGACTTTCACTTGATTCGAAAGCTTTGTTTGAATGTGTATGACTTTCATTAAATTCAATTAGCTTATTTTGAATGTGTTTGACTTTAATTCAATTCAATTAGCATTGTAGAATGTATTTGACTTCCATTTGATTCAATTAGCTTTGTTTTAATGTGTTTGACTTTTATATGATTCAATTAGCTTTGTAGAATGTATTTGAGTTTTATTTGATTTAATTAGCTTTGTTTGAATGTGTGTGACTTTCATTTGATTAAATTAGCTTTGTAGAATGTATTTGACTTTCATTTGAATCAAATAACTTTGTTTGACTGCGTTTGACTTTCATTTGATTCAATTTGCTTTGTAGAATGTATTTGACTTTCATTTTCTTCAAATAGCTTTGTTTGAATGTGTTTGACTTTCATTTGATACAATTAGCTTGGTAGAACGTATTTGACTGTCATTTGATTCAAATAGCTTTGTTTCAATGTGTTTGACTTTCATTTGATTCAATTAGCTTAGTAGAGTGTATTTGACTTTCATTTGATTCAAATAGCTTTGTTTGAATGTGTTTGACTTTCATTTGATTCAATTAGCTTTGTAGAATGTATTTGACTTTCACTTGATTCGAAAGCTTTGTTTGAATGTGTATGACTTTCATTAAATTCAACTAGCTTATTTTGACTGTGTTTGACTTTAATTCAATTCAATTAGCATTGTAGAATGTATTTGACTTCCATTTAATTCAATTAGCTTTGTTTGAATGTGTTTGACTTTTATATGATTCAATTAGCTTTGTAGAATGTATTTGACTTTTATTTGATTTAATTAGCTTTGTTTGAATGTGTGTGACTTTCATTTGATTGAATTAGCTTTGTAGAATGTATTTGACTTTCATTTGAATCAAATAACTTTGTTTGACTGCGTTTGACTTTCATTTGATTCAATTTGATTTGTAGAATGTATTTGACTTTCATTTTCTTCAAATAGCTTTGTTTGAATGTGTTTCACTTTCATTTGATTCAATTAGCTTTGTAGAATGTATTTGACATTCATTTAATTAAAATAGCTTTGTTTGAATGTGTTTGACTTTCATTTGATTCAATTAGCTTTATTTGAATGTGTTTGACTTTCATTTGATTCAATTAGCTTTGTAGAATGTATTTGACTTTCATTTGATTCAAATAGCTTTGTTTGAATGTGTTTGACTTTCAATTGATTCAATTAGCTTTGTAGAATGTGTTTGACAGTCATTTGATTCAAATAGCTTTGTTTGAATGTGTTTGAATTTCATTTAGATCAATTTGCTTTGTAGAATGCATTTCAATTTTATTTGATTTATATAGCTTTGTTTGAATGTGTTTGACTTTCATTTAAATTAAAAAGCTTTTTTTTGAATGTGTTTGACTTTCATTTGATTTAAAAGGCTTTGTTTGAATGTGTTTGACTTTCATTTGATTCAATTAGCTTTGTAGAATATATTTTACTTTTATTTGATTTAATTAGATTTGTTTCAATTTATTTGACTCTCCTTTAATTCAAATAGCTTTATTTGAATGTGTTTGACTTTCATTTGATTGAATTAGCTTTGTAGAATGTATTTGACTTTCATTTGAGTCAAATAGCTTTATTTGAATGTGTTTGACTTTCATTTGATTCAATTAGCTTTGTAGAATGTATTTGACTTTCATTTGATTTAAAATCTTTGTTTGAATGTGTTCGACTTTCATTTGATTCAATTAGCTTTGTTTGAATGTGTTTGATTTTAATTTAATTCAATTAGCTTTGTAGAATGTATTAGACTTTTATTTGATTTAATTAGCTTTGTTTTAATGTATTCGACTCTCATTTGATTCAATTAGCTTTGTTTGAATGTGTTTGCCTTTCATTTGATTCAATTAGCTTTGTTGAATGTATTTGACTCTCATTTGATTCAATTAGCTTTGTTTGAATGTGTTTGACTTTCATTTGATTCAATTAGCTTTGTAGAATGTATTTGACTCTCATTTGATTCAAATAGCTTTGTTTGAATGCGTTTAACTTTCATTTGATTCAATTAGCTTTGTAGAATACAGTTCACTTTCATTTAATTTAAACAACTTTGTTTGAATGTGTTTGACTTTCATTTGACTCAAATAGCTTTATTTGATTGCGTTTGACTTTCATTTGATACAATTAGCTTTGTAGAACGTATTTGACTTTCATTTAATTCAAAATCTTTGTTTGAATGTGTTTGACTTTCATTTGATTCAAATAGCTTCGCTTGAATGTGTTTGACTTTCATTTGATATAATTAGCTTTGTAGAATGTATTTGACTTTCATTTGAATCAAATAACTTTGTTTGACTGTGTTTGACTTTCATTTGATTCAATTTGCTTTGTAGAATGTATTTGACTTTCAGTTTCTTCAAATAGCTTTTTTTGAATGTGTTTGACTTTCATTTGATACAATTAGCTTTGTAGAACGTATTTGACTGTCATTTGATTCGAATAGCTTTATTTCAATGTGTTTGACTTTCATTTGATTCAATTAGCTTAGTAGAGTGTATTTGACTTTCATTTGATTCAAATAGCTTTGTTTGAATGTGTTTGACTTTCATTTGATTCAATTAGCTTTGTAGAATGTATTTGACTTTCACTTGATTCGAAAGCTTTGTTTGAATGTGTATGACTTTCATTAAATTCAATTAGCTTATTTTGAATGTGTTTGACTTTAATTCAATTCAATTAGCATTGTAGAATGTATTTGACTTCCATTTGATTCAATTAGCTTTGTTTGAATGTGTTTGACTTTTATATGATTCAATTAGCTTTGTAGAATGTATTTGACTTTTATTTGATTTAATTAGCTTTGTTTGAATGTGTGTGACTTTCATTTGATTCAATTAGCTTTTTAGAATGTATTTGACTTTCATTTGAATCAAATAACTTTGTTTGACTGCGTTTGACTTTCTTTTGATTCAATTTGCTTTGTAGAATGTATTTGACTTTCAATTTCTTCAAATAGCTTTGTTTGAATGTGTTTGACTTTTATTTGATACAATTAGCTTGGTAGAACGTATTTGACTGTCATTTGATTCAAATAGCTTTGTTTCAATGTGTTTGACTTTCATTTGATTCAATTAGCTTAGTAGAGTGTATTTGACTTTCATTTGATTCAAATAGCTTTGTTTGAATGTGTTTGACTTTCATTTGATTCAATTAGCTTTGTAGAATGTATTTGACTTTCACTTGATTCGAAAGCTTTGTTTGAATGTGTATGACTTTCATTAAATTCAATTAGCTTATTTTTAATGTGTTTGACTTTAATTCAATTCAATTAGCATTGTAGAATGTATTTGACTTCCATTTGAATCAATTAGCTTTGTTTGAATGTGTTTGACTTTTATATGATTCAATTAGCTTTGTAGAATGTATTTGACTTTTATTTGATTTAATTAGCTTTGTTTGAATGTGTGTGACTTTCATTTGATTCAATTAGCTTTGTAGAATGTATTTGACTTTCATTTGAATCAAATAACTTTGTTTGACTGCGTTTGACTTTCATTTGATTCAATTTGCTTTGTAGAATGTATTTGACTTTCATTTTCTTCAAATAGCTTTCTTTGAATGTGTTTCACTTTCATTTGATTCAATTAGCTTTGTAGAATGTATTTGACATTCATTTAATTAAAATAGCTTTGTTTGAATGTGTTTGACTTTCATTTGATTCAATTAGCTTTATTTGAATGTGTTTGACTTTCATTTGATTCAATTAGCTTTGTAGAATGTATTTGACTTTCATTTGATTCAAATAGCTTTGTTTGAATGTGTTTGACTTTCAATTGATTCAATTAGCTTTGTAGAATGTATTTGACTGTCATTTGATTCAAATAGCTTTGTTTGAATGTGTTTGAATTTCATTTAGATCAATTTGCTTTGTAGAATGCATTTCAATTTTATTTGATTTATATAGCTTTGTTTGAATGTGCTTGACTTTCATTTAAATTAAAAAGCTTTTTTTTAATGTGTTTGACTTTCATTTGATTTAAAAGGCTTTGTTTGAATGTGTTTGACTTTCATTTGATTCAATTAGCTTTGTAGAATGTATTTTACTTTTATTTGATTTAATTAGATTTGTTTGAATTTATTTGACTCTCTTTTAATTCAAATAGCTTTATTTGAATGTGTTTGACTTTCATTTGATTCAATTAGCTTTGTAGAATGTATTTGACTTTCATTTGAGTCAAATAGCTTTATTTGAATGTGTTTGACTTTCATTTGATTCAATTAGCTTTGTAGAATGTATTTGACTTTCATTTGATTTAAAATCTTTGTTTGAATGTGTTCGACTTTCATTTGATTCAATTAGCTTTGTTTGAATGTGTTTGATTTTAATTTAATTCAATTAGCTTTGTAGAATGTATTAGACTTTTATTTGATTTAATTAGCTTTGTTTTAATGTATTCGACTCTCATTTGATTCAATTAGCTTTGTTTGAATGTGTTTGCCTTTCATTTGATTCAATTAGCTTTGTTGAATGTATTTGACTCTCATTTGATTCAATTAGCTTTGTTTGAATGTGTTTGACTTTCATTTGATTCAATTAGCTTTGTAGAATGTATTTGACTCTCATTTGATTCAAATAGCTTTGTTTGAATGCGTTTAACTTTCATTTGATTCAATTAGCTTTGTAGAATACAGTTCACTTTCATTTAATTTAAACAACTTTGTTTGAATGTGTTTGACTTTCATTTGACTCAAATAGCTTTATTTGATTGCGTTTGACTTTCATTTGATACAATTAGCTTTGTAGAACGTATTTGACTTTCATTTAATTCAAAATCTTTGTTTGAATGTGTTTGAGTTTCATTTGATTCAAATAGCTTCGCTTGAATGTGTTTGACTTTCATTTGATATAATTAGCTTTGTAGAATGTATTTGACTTTCATTTGAATCAAATAACTTTGTTTGACTGTGTTTGACTTTCATTTGATTCAATTTGCTTTGTAGAATGTATTTGACTTTCGGTTTCTTCAAATAGCTTTGTTTGAATGTGTTTGACTTTCATTTGATACAATTAGCTTTGTAGAACGTATTTGACTATCATTTGATTCGAATAGCATTATTTCAATGTGTTTGACTTTCATTTGATTCAATTAGCTTAGTAGAGTGTATTTGACTTTCATTTGATTCAAATAGCTTTGTTTGAATGTGTTTGACTTTCATTTGATTCAATTAGCTTAGTAGAATGTATTTGACTTTCACTTGATTCGAAAGCCTTGTTTAAATGTGTATGACTTTCATTAAAATCAATTAGCTTATTTTGAATGTGTTTGACTTTAATTCAATTCAATTAGCATTGTAGAATGTATTTGACTTCCATTTGATTCAATTAGCTTTGTTTGAATGTGTTTGACTTTTATATGATTCAATTAGCTTTGTAGAATGTATTTGACTTTTATTTGATTTAATTAGCTTTGTTTGAATGTGTTTGACTTTCATTTGATTCAATTAGCTTTGTAGAATGTATTTGACTTTCATTTGAATCAAATAACTTTGTTTGACTGCGTTTGACTTTCATTTGATTCAATTTGCTTTGTAGAATGTATTTGACTTTCATTTTCTTCAAATAGCTTTGTTTGAGTGTGTTTGACTTTCATTTGATTCAATTAGCTTTGTAGAATGTATTTGACATTCATTTAATTAAAATAGCTTTGTTTGAATGTGTTTGACTTTCATTTGATTCAATTAGCTTTATTTGAATGTGTTTGACTTTCATTTGATTCAATTAGCTTTGTAGAATGTATTTGACTTTCATTTGATTCAAATAGCTTTGTTTGAATGTGTTTGACTTTCAATTGATTCTATTAGCTTTGTAGAATGTGTTTGACTGTCATTTGATTCAAATAGCTTTGTTTGAATGTGTTTGAATTTCATTTAGATCAATTTGCTTTGTAGAATGCATTTCACTTTCATTTGATTCAATTAGCTTTGTTGAATGTATTTAACTCTCATTTGATTCAATTAGCTTTGTTTGAATGTGTTTGACTTTAATTCAATTCAATTAGCATTGTAGAATGTATTTGACTTCCATTTGATTCAATTAGCTTTGTTTGAATGTGTTTGACTTTTATATGATTCAATTAGCTTTGTAGAATGTATTTGACTTTTATTTGATTTAATTAGCTTTGTTTGAATGTGTTTGACTTTCATTTGATTCAATTAGCTTTGTAGAATGTATTTGACTTTCATTTGAATCAAATAACTTTGTTTGACTGTGTTTGACTTTCATTTGATTCAATTTGCTTTGTAGAATGTATTTGACTTTCATTTTCTTCAAATAGCTTTGTTTGAATGTGTTTGACTTTCATTTGATTCAATTAGCTTTGTAGAATGTATTTGACATTCATTTAATTAAAATAGCTTTGTTTGAATGTGTTTGACTTTCATTTGATTCAATTAGCTTTATTTGAATGTGTTTGACTTTCATTTGATTCAATTAGCTTTGTAGAATGTATTTGACTTTCATTTGATTCAAATAGCTTTGTTTGAATGTGTTTGACTTTCAATTGATTCAATTAGCTTTGTAGAATGTGTTTGACTATCATTTGATTCAAATATCTTTGTTTGAATGTGTTTGAATTTCATTTAGATCAATTTGTTTTGTAGAATGCATTTCACTTTCATTTGATTTATATAGCTTTGTTTAAATGTGTTTGACTTTCATTTAAATTAAAAAGCTTTTTTTGAATGTGTTTGACTTTCATTTGATTTTAAAGGCTTTGTTTGAATGTGTTTGACTTTCTTTGATTCAATTAGCTTTGTAGAATGTATTTGACTTTCATTTGATTCAAATAGCTTTATTTGAATGTGTTTGACTTTCATTTGATTCAATTAGCTTTGTAGAATGTATTTGACTTTCATTTGATTCAAAATCTTTGTTTGAATGTGTTCGACTTTCATTTGATTCAATTAGCTTTGATTGAATGTGTTTGACTTTAATTTAATTCAATTAGCTTTGTAGAATGTATTAGACTTTTATTTGATTTAATTAGCTTTGTTTTAATGTATTTGACTCTCATTTGATTCAAATAGCTTTGTTTGAATGTGTTTGACTTTCATTTGATTCAAATAGCTTTGTTTGAATGTGTTTTACTTTCATTTGATTCAACTAGCTTTGTAGAATGTATTTGACTTTTATTTGATTTAATTAGCTTTGTTTGAATGTGTTTGACTTTCATTTGATTCAATTAGCTTTGTAGAATGTATTTGACTTTCATTTGAATCAAATAACTTTGTTTGACTGTGTTTGACTTTCATTTGATTCAATTTGCTTTGTAGAATGTATTTGACTTTCATTTTCTTCAAATAGCTTTGTTTGAATGTGTTTGACTTTCATTTGATACAATTAGCTTGGTAGAACGTATTTGACTGTCATTTGATTCAAATAGCTTTGTTTCAATGTGTTTGACTTTCATTTGATTCAATTAGCTTAGTAGAGTGTATTTGACTTTCATTTGATTCAATTTGCTTTTTGGAATGTATTTGACTTTCATTTTCTTCAAATAGCTTTGTTTGAATGTGTTTGACTTTCATTTGATACAATTAGCTTTGTAGAACGTATTTGATTGTCAATTGATTCGAATAGGTTTTTTTCATTGTGTTTCACTTTCATTTGATTTAATTAGCTTAGTAGAGTGTATTTGACTTTCATTTGATTCAAATAGCTTTGTTTGAATGTGTTTGACTTTCATTTGATTCAATTAGCTTTGTAGAATGTATTTGACTTTCACTTGACTCGAAAGCTTTGTTTGAATGTGTATGACTTTCATTAAAATCAATTAGCTTATTTTGAATGTGTTTGACTTTAATTCAATTCAATTAGCATTGTAGAATGTATTTGACTTCCATTTGATTCAATTAGAATTGTTTGAATGTGTTTGACTTTTATATGATTCAATTAGCTTTGTAGAATGTATTTGACTTTTATTTGATTTAATTAGCTTTGTTTGAATGTGTTTGACTTTCATTTGATTCAATTAGCTTTGTAGAATGTATTTGAATTTCATTTGAATCAAATAACTTTGTTTGACTGTGTTTGACTTTCATTTGATTCAATTTGCTTTGTAGAATGTATTTGACTTTCATTTTTCTTCAAATAGCTTTGTTTGAATGTGTTTGACTTTCATTTGATTCAATTAGCTTTGTAGAATGTATTTGACTTTCATTTGAATCAAATAACTTTGTTTGACTGTGTTTGACTTTCATTTGATTCAATTTGCTTTGTAGAATGTATTTGACTTTCAGTTTCTTCAAATAGCTTTGTTTGAATGTGTTTGACTTTCATTTGATACAATTAGCTTTGTAGAACGGATTTGACTGTCATTTGATTCGAATAGCTTTATTTCAATCTGTTTGACTTTCATTTGATTCAATTAGCTTAGTAGAGTGTATTTGACTTTCATTTGATTCAAATAGCTTTGTTTGAATGTGTTTGACTTTCATTTGATTCAATTAGCTTTGTAGAATGTATTTGACTTTCACTTGATTCGAAAGCCTTGTTTGAATGTGTATGACTTTCATTAAAATCAATTAGCTTATTTTGAATGTGTTTGACTTTAATTCAATTCAATTAGCATTGTAGAATGTATTTGACTTCCATTTGATTCAATTAGATTTGTTTGAATGTGTTTGAATTTTATATGATTCAATTAGCTTTGTAGAATGTATTTGACTTTTATTTGATTTAATTAGCTTTGTTTGAATGTGTTTGACTTTCATTTGATTCAATTAGCTTTGTAGAATGTATTTGACTTTCATTTGAATAAAATAACTTTGTTTGAATGTGCTTGACTTTCATTTGATTCAATTAGCTTTGTTTGAATGTGTTTGACTTTCATTTGATTCAATTAGCTTTGTTGAATGTATTTGACTCTCATTTGATTCAATTAGCTTTGTTTGAATGTGTTTGACTTTCATTTGATTCAATTAGCTTTGTAGAATGTATTTGACTCTCATTTGATTCAAATAGCTTTGTTTGAATGCGTTTAACTTTCATTTGATTCAATTAGCTTTGTAGAATACATTTCACTTTCATTTAATTTAAACAACTTTGTTTGAATGTGTTTGACTTTCATTTGACTCAAATAGCTTTATTTTATTGCGTTTGACTTTCATTTGATACAATTAGCTTTGTAGAACGTATTTTACTTTCATTTGATTCAAATAGCTTTGTTTGAATGTGTTTGACTTTCATTTGATTCAATTAGCTTTGTAGAATGTATTTGACTTTCATTTGATTCAAAATCTTTGTTTGAATGTGTTTGACTTGCATTTGATTCAAATAGCTTCGTTTGAATGTGTTTGACTTTCATTTGATTCAATTAGCTTTGTAGAATGTATTTGACTTTCATTTGAGTCAAACAACTTTGTTTGACTGTGTTTGACTTTCATTTGTTTCAATTTGCTTTGTAGAATGTATTTGACTTTCATTTTCTTCAAATAGCTTTGTTTGAATGTGTTTGACTTTCATTTGATTCAATTAGCTTTGTAGAATGTATTTGACTTTTATTTGATTTAATTAGCTTTGTTTGAATGTGTTTGACTTTCATTTGATTCAATTAGCTTTGTAGAATGTATTTGACTTTCATTTGAATCAAATAACTTTGTTTGACTGTGTTTGACTTTCATTTGATTCAATTTGCTTTGTAGAATGTATTTGACTTTCATTTTCTTCAAATAGCTTTGTTTGAATGTGTTTGACTTTCATTTGATACAATTAGCTTGGTAGAACGTATTTGACTGTCATTTGATTCAAATAGCTTTGTTTCAATGTGTTTGACTTTCATTTGATTCAATTAGCTTAGTAGAGTGTATTTGACTTTCATTTGATTCAAATAGCTTTGTTTGAATGTGTTTGACTTTCATTTGATTCAATTAGCTTTGTAGAATGTATTTGACTTTCACTTGATTCGAAAGCTTTGTTTGAATGTGTATGACTTTCATTAAATTCAATTAGCTTATTTTGAATGTGTTTGACTTTAATTCAATTCAATTAGCATTGTAGAATGTATTTGACTTCCATTTGATTCAATTCGCTTTGTTTGATTGTGTTTGACTTTTATATGATTGAATTAGCTTTGTAGAATGTATTTGACTTTTATTTGATTTAATTAGCTTTGTTTGAATGTGTGTGACTTTCATTTGATTCAATTAGCTTTGTAGAATGTATTTGACTTTCATTTGAATCAAATAACTTTGTTTGACTGCGTTTGACTTTCATTTGATTCAATTTGCTTTGTAGAATGTATTTGACTTTCATTTTCTTCAAATAGCTTTGTTTGAATGTGTTTCACTTTCATTTGATTCAATTAGCTTTGTAGAATGTATTTGACATTCATTTAATTAAAATAGATTTGTTTGAATGTGTTTGACTTTCATTTGATTCAATTAGCTTTATTTGAATGTGTTTGACTTTCATTTGATTCAATTAGCTTTGTAGAATGTATTTGACTTTCATTTGATTCAAATAGCTTTGTTTGAATGTGTTTGACTTTCAATTTATTCAATTAGCTTTGTAGAATGTGTTTGACTGTCATTTGATTCAAATAGCTTTGTTTGAATGTGTTTGAATTTCATTTAGATCAATTTGCTTTGTAGAATGCATTTCAATTTTATTTGATTTATATAGCTTTGTTTGAATGTGTTTGACTTTCATTTAAATTAAAAAGCTTTTTTTTGAATGTGTTTGACTTTATTTGAATGTGTTTGACTTTCAAATAGCTTTATTTGAATGTGTTTGACTTTCATTTGATTCAATTAGCTTTGTAGAATGTATTTGACTTTCATTTGATTCAAATAGCTTTATTTGAATGTGTTTGACTTTCATTTGATTCAATTAGCTTTGTAGAATGTATTTGACTTTCATTTGATTCAAAATCTTTGTTTGAATGTGTTCGACTTTCATTTGATTCAAATTAGCTTTGTTTGAATGTGTTTGACTTTAATTTAATTCAATTAGCTTTGTAGAATGTATTAGACTTTTATTTGATTTAATTAGCTTTGTTTTAATGTATTTGACTCTCATTTGATTCAATTAGCTTTGTTTGAATGTGTTTGCCTTTCATTTGATTCAATTAGCTTTGTTGAATGTATTTGACTCTCATTTGATTCAATTAGCTTTGTTTGAATGTGTTTGACTTTCATTTGATTCAATTAGCTTTGTAGAATGTATTTCACTCTCATTTGCTTCAAATAGCTTTGTTTGAATGCGTTTAACTTTCATTTGATTCAATTAGCTTTGTAGAATACATTTCACTTTCATTTAATTTAAACAACTTTCTTTGAATGTGTTTGACTTTCATTTGACTCAAATAGCTTTATTTGATTGCGTTTGACTTTCATTTGATACAATTAGCTTTGTAGAAGGTATTTGACTTTCATTTAATTCAAAATCTTTGTTTGAATGTGTTTGACTTTCATTTGATTCAAATAGCTTCGCTTGAATGTGTTTGACTTTCATTTGATTCAATTAGCTTTGTAGAATGTATTTGACTTTCATTTGAATCAAATAACTTTGTTTGACTGTGTTTGACTTTCATTTGATTCAATTTGCTTTGTAGAATGTATTTGACTTTCGGTTTCTTCAAATAGCTTTGTTTGAATGTGTTTGACTTTCATTTGATACAATTAGCTTTGTAGAACGTATTTGACTATCATTTGATTCGAATAGCTTTATTTCAATGTGTTTGACTTTCATTTGATTCAATTAGCTTAGTAGAGTGTATTTGACTTTCATTTGATTCAAATAGCTTTGTTTGAATGTGTTTGACTTTCATTTGATTCAATTAGCTTTGTAGAATGTATTTGACTTTCACTTGATTCGAAAGCCTTGTTTGAATGTGTATGACTTTCATTAAAATCAATTAGCTTATTTTGAATGTGTTTGACTTTAATTCAATTCAATTAGCATTGTAGAATGTATTTGACTTCCATTTGATTCAATTAGCTTTGTTTGAATGTGTTTGACTTTTATATGATTCAATTAGCTTTGTAGAATGTATTTGACTTTTATTTGATTTAATTAGCTTTGTTTGAATGTGTTTGACTTTCATTTGATTCAATTAGCTTTGTAGAATGTATTTGACTTTCATTTGAATCAAATAACTTTGTTTGACTGCGTTTGACTTTCATTTGATTCAATTTGCTTTGTAGAATGTATTTGACTTTCATTTTCTTCAAATAGCTTTGTTTGAATGTGTTTGACTTTCATTTGATTCAATTAGCTTTGTAGAATGTATTTGACATTCATTTAATTAAAATAGCTTTGTTTGAATGTGTTTGACTTTCATTTGATTCAATTAGCTTTATTTGAATGTGTTTGACTTTCATTCGATTCAATTAGCTTTGTAGAATGTATTTGACTTTCATTTGATTCAAATAGCTTTGTTTGAATGTGTTTGACTTTCAATTGATTCTATTAGCTTTGTAGAATGTGTTTGACTGTCATTTGATTCAAATAGCTTTGTTTGAATGTGTTTGAATTTCATTTAGATCAATTTGCTTTGTAGAATGCATTTCACTTTCATTTGATTCAATTAGCTTTGTTGAATGTATTTGACTCTCATTTGATTCAATTAGCTTTGTTTGAATGTGTTTGACTTTAATTCAATTCAATTAGCATTGTAGAATGTATTTGACTTCCATTTGATTCAATTTGCTTTGTTTGAATGTGTTTGACTTTTATATGATTCAATTAGCTTTGTAGAATGTATTTGACTTTTATTTGATTTAATTAGCTTTGTTTGAATGTGTTTGACTTTCATTTGATTCAATTAGCTTTGTAGAATGTATTTGACTTTCATTTGAATCAAATAACTTTGTTTGACTGTGTTTGACTTTCATTTGATTCAATTTGCTTTGTAGAATGTATTTGACTTTCATTTTCTTCAAATAGCTTTGTTTGAATGTGTTTGACTTTCATTTGATTCAGTTAGCTTTGTAGAATGTATTTGACATTCATTTAATTAAAATAGCTTTGTTTGAATGTGTTTGACTTTCATTTGATTCAATTAGCTTTATTTGAATGTGTTTGACTTTCATTTGATTCAATTAGCTTTGTAGAATGTATTTGACTTTCATTTGATTCAAATAGCTTTGTTTGAATGTGTTTGACTTTCAATTGATTCAATTAGCTTTGTAGAATGTGTTTGACTATCATTTGATTCAAATATCTTTGTTTGAATGTGTTTGAATTTCATTTAGATCAATTTGTTTTGTAGAATGCATTTCACTTTCATTTGATTTAAATAGCTTTGTTTAAATGTGTTTGACTTTCATTTAAATTAAAAAGCTTTTTTTGAATGTGTTTGACTTTCATTTGATTTAAAAGGCTTTGTTTGAATGTGTTTGACTTTCTTTGATTCAATTAGCTTTGTAGAATGTATTTGACTTTCATTTGATTCAAATAGCTTTATTTGAATGTGTTTGACTTTCATTTGATTCAATTAGCTTTGTAGAATGTATTTGACTTTCATTTGATTCAAAATCTTTGTTTGAATGTGTTCGACTTTCATTTGATTCAATTAGCTTTGATTGAATGTGTTTGACTTTAATTTAATTCAATTAGCTTTGTAGAATGTATTAGACTTTTATTTGATTTAATTAGCTTTGTTTTAATGTATTTGACTCTCATTTGATTCAAATAGCTTTGTTTGAATGTGTTTGACTTTCATTTGATTCAAATAGCTTTGTTTGAATGTGTTTTACTTTCATTTGATTCAATTAGTTTTGTAGAATGTATTTGACTTTCATTTGATTAAAATAGCTTTGTTTTAATGTATTTGACTTTCATTTGATTCAAATAGCTTTGTTTGAATGTGTTTGACTTTCATTTGATTCAATTAGCTTTGTAGAATGTATTTGACTTTCACTTGACTCGAAAGCTTTGTTTGAATGTGTATGACTTTCCTTAAAATCAATTAGCTTATTTTGAATGTGTTTGACTTTAATTCAATTCAATTAGCATTGTAGAATGTATTTGACTTCCATTTGATTCAATTAGAATTGTTTGAATGTGTTTGACTTTTATATGATTCTATTAGCTTTGTAGAATGTATATGACTTTTATTTGATTTAATTAGCTTTGTTTGAATGTGTTTGACTTTCATTTGATTCAATTAGCTTTGTAGAATGTATTTGAATTTCATTTGAATCAAATAACTTTGTTTGACTGTGTTTGACTTTCATTTGATTCAATTTGCTTTGTAGAATGTATTTGACTTTCATTTTTCTTCAAATAGCTTTGTTTGAATGTGTTTGACTTTCATTTGATTCAATTAGCTTTGTAGAATGTATTTGACATTCATTTAATTGAATCAAATGAAACTCAAACACTTTCAAACAATGCTATTTGAATCAAATAAAAGTCAAATACATTCTACAAAGCTATTTGAATCAAATAAAAGTCAAATACATTCTACAAATCTATTTGAATCAAATGAGAGTCAAATACATTCAAACAAAGCAAATTAAATCAAATAAAAGTCAAATACATTCTACAAAGCTAATTGAATCAAATGACAGTCAAACACATTTAAACAAAGCTATTGGAATCAAATAAAAGTCAAATACATTCTACAAAGCTAATTGAATCAAATGAATGTCAAACACATTCAAACAAAGCTATTTGAATCAAATGAGAGTCAAATACATTCAAACAAAGCTAATTAAATCAAATAAAAGTCAAATACATTCTACAAAGCTAATTGAATCAAATGAAAGTCAAACACATTCAAACAAAGCTAATTGAATCAAATGAAAGTCAAATATATTCAATGAAGCTAATTAAATCAAATGAAAGTCAAACACATTCAAAAAAAGCTATTTGAATCAAATGAAAGTCAAACACATTCAAACAAAGCTAATTTAATAAATGAAAGTCAAAACATTCAAACAAAGCTAATTTAATCAAATGAAAGTCAA
>NW_018744353.1:0-34115 GCF_001683475.1 Chenopodium quinoa | reverse complement strand
TTCCTCAATGCTTCTCCTCTCCATTACTTCCCAAAAAACAGTTCGAGGAGTATCACAGGAGGCGGATGATGCTAATTTTGAAAGTGCATCCGTCTGGTTGTTTTCTGATCTCGGCACTTGGGTCAGATGGAAATCCTCAAGGGAGACGACTGCTTGTCGGACCGCCTGTAAATACTTGATCATGGCCGGATGGGTTGCTTCGTATTCGCCATTGTACTGACTCACTATCAATTAAGAATCGGAACAGGCGTCTATTTTTCTTGCCCCTGCCGCCTTGCACATGCGGATTCCGGCTAGTAAAGCTTCATATTCTGCCTCATTGTTTGAAGCCTGAAAACTGAAGCGTAGAGCATACTCGTACCTGTCGCCCTCTGGCGACTGACATATGACGCCTGCTCCACAACCATTTGAAGTAGAGCTTCCATCCACATATACCTTCCAGACTTGGTCTGGAACTTGAGAATCAGGAGGACGAGTCATCTCAACAATAAAGTCAG
Source organism: Chenopodium quinoa (assembly GCF_001683475.1). NCBI lineage: Eukaryota > Viridiplantae > Streptophyta > Magnoliopsida > Caryophyllales > Amaranthaceae > Chenopodium > Chenopodium quinoa. Next base: position 33,618 of record NW_018744353.1, on the reverse strand, counting down.
CAAAGGCTTGCCCCTTCACTGCTTTTCTAGGCTCGAAGGTAACTTCGAGGCTCTGTATTTCTATGGCCCATTTGATCATTCGGCCTGACGACTCCATGATGGTCAGTGGCCGCTTGATAGGTTGGTCTGTATACACGACGACTGCATGTGCCAAAAAGTATGGCTTCAATTTTTTAACAGCCATGAAGAGTGCAAGACCAAATTTCTCCACTAAGGGATACCTCAACTCGGAATTTTTCAGTACATGACTGACAAAGTAGACCGGGAGCTGACAGCCGTCTCTTTCAGCAAGGAGAACAGCGCTTAATGCATGATCAGAGACGGCCAGGTACATGTAAAGTACTTCTTTGGGTAGAGGGCTGACCAGCCTCGGCAAGGAATGCAAGTGAACTTTCAATTTCTGGAAGGCTGCCTCAGCATCCGGCCTCCATTCAAACCTTGCCTTCTTCTTAATTGCCTGGAAAAAGTATAGGCATTTGTCGCCTGATCGGCTTAGAAATCTTCCCAAGGCCGCCAGACAACCTGTTAACTTCTGAACCTCTCGGATGGTACGAGGCGACCGCATGTTGATGACCGCCTGCACCTTCTCAAGGTTCGCCTCTATTCCTCTCTGATTGATAAGGAATCCGAGAAATTTCCCAGACTCAACTCCAAAGACACATTTCTTGGGATTGAGCATGACATGGTGCCGCCTGAGTGTGGCGAAAGTTTCTCGGAGGTCCGACAGATGATCTTTAAGAAGTTTAGACTTGACAATCATATCATCAATATATGCCTCGACATTTCTCCCAATCTGATCAAAGAAGACAGTGTTTATCATACGCTGGAAAGTGGCCGGGGCATTCTTAAGACCAAACGGCATGACCGTGTAACAGTATAACCCTTGATCAGTGACGAAGGCCGTCTTCTCCTGATCTTTCTTCCATAAAGGAATTTGATGGAAACCAGAGTAGGCGTCCATAAAGCTCATCAAAGCATGGCCGGCTGTTGAGTCGACAAGGTTATCAATTTTAGGCAGAGGGTAACTGTCTTTGGGGCACGCCTTGTTTAAGTCTGTGTAGTCTACACACATTCGCCAGGTGCCATTCGGCTTTTTAACAAGCACCACATTTGCAACCCAGTCTGGGAAGTAACATTGCCGAATGAACCCTGCATCAAGCAATTTTTTAACTTCGGCGGCTGCCGCCTGACTTCTTTCTTCGCCATGGTTCCGCTTCTTCTGCCGTACCGGCTTCTTTTTCAGATCCACGGCCAGTTTATGTACCGCCAGATCAGGACTAATGCCTGGCATTTCATGGACTTCGAATGCAAAGATGTCCTTGTATTCTTTCAAAAGTTTGTGGAAGTCGTCACCCAAGTCCTTTAGAGCAATCGTCCCAACCTTGACTGTTCTGTCAGGAAGCGAGTCATCTAAGATCAGGTCCGTATGCTCACCAGCCGGCTGAGGGAGGAATTCATTCGATCGCTCCTCTGCCAATGATTGCTATTTTCTGTCTTTTCTTGCGGCCCCCGTCTGGGCTGCCTTTCTCTTCTTGCCGCCTGCTTCTGGAACAGGCGCACTCTCCTTGATATTGTCAAGATCTGTTTTTCCACCACTTGACCCAGCGGCCGTAACAGTGGGCTTGATATCCGAGAGATAGCACTCTCGGGCCATCCTCTGATCTCCCCTTAGGGACCCGACTGTTCCATCATCCCTCTCAAACTTGAGCAACATAAGAGATGGGATTATAACAGCCTTGGAATTATTCAGAGTTGGTCGTCCCAGAATCATGTTGTAGGCCGAGAGCTCTTCTACTACCAGGAACCGGACTACCATGTGTCGTCCTTCCCCTTTTTCGCCCAGGCGGATGGGTAGATCCACTCGTCCCACTGGGTGGACGACTCCTCCTCCAAACCCTACTAAAGGGTGGGATGCCGGATGTATGCAACTAGTCTGATATTTTAGTTTCGACAGATATTTGCTACTGATGAGATCTGAGGAGCTTCCGGTATCTATGAGGATTTGGCCAACTCTCTGGTTGGCCACTTTACATTCAATAACGATAGGGTCGTCATGCGGCCCTCTTACCCCTCCTAGATCTTCTTCAGTGATGACGATCTCAGGAAATGAATATTTGGAGGGCCGTTCTTGGTGAACGGAATTTACATCTAACCGTCTGATATTGTCTTTGTTGCCCCTAATAGTGGGGCCGCCTCCTGAGAAGCCGCCTGCAATGGTGTAGACGACTGCATCATCTGTATCGGAGTTGTCGGCCTGTTGTTTCTTTTTGGTCGACTGCTTTTTCGAGGAAGTGTTCCCCGTAGATTTCTTGACATAAGTGTCCAGATCACCTTGCTCAGCCAGGCGGTCCAGATACAGCATGAGACTGATGCAATCATTGGTGTGATGACCAACATCTTCATGATAATCACAGAATTTTTTCTTGGTTCCGATGGTTTGCAGAACCCTTCATGGGGACCGGCTTCTCAATTGAGATCCGTCCCTTGATTTCCTTTAGGATAAATTGGCTATCCTTGTTAAACACATACTTTGGGGAGTATGGTTTCAATTCTTTTTTCCTCTTCTGGGACGGCTGTTTAGAGGAATCAGTCGCCCAGACCTCTTTTCTCTTCTCGTCTTTGTTTGACGATTGCTTCTGTCGTCCTTCTCTTTTGTCAGACCTTTTCCCGTCCGACTGTTTTGTACTGCAAAGATCAGTCGCCTGTATATAGGCTTCTGCTTCAATCAAGGCCTCTTGAAGAGTCGCCACCCTCTTTCGGACCAAATCAAATTTGAATGTCGATCCGTCTTTGAGGCCTCTGAAAAAGTCAGTATAGGCTACTTCATCCGGTAACCCTTGAATCTGTATTCTCATCAGGTTAAACCGCCTGATGTAAGAACGAAGCCCCTCCTTCTCGCCCTGCTGAATTGTTCCTAAATCAAGGGTCGTCTTCTTCGCAGGGATGTTCATGGCGAAGTTGGAGGTGAATAAGTAAGCAAGCGTCTTGAAGTTATTTACACAACCAGTCGGCAGGTTGCCGAACCATTGTTGTGCGATTCCTTTGAGAGTCGCTGGGAAACACTTGCACCAAGTGGGATCATCCAACCCTTGAAGGTACATCAGGCTGGTGAATGCCATCAGATGGTCTTCTGGGTTAGTAGTGCCGTCATAGGCGCCTACTAATACATTTTTCACTTTGGCCGGCTGAGCGGCTTCAGTAATTTCCCTGGAGAAAGCCGACGGCTGTTCACCAAGTCTAAGCAACCGTAGCTGCCAGTCCATAGGTTGGACATTTTTTGCTATATGTCCACCAAATGGAGATGGCTGTAAAAAATACTGTTGTTGCGGTACAAACGGTAAGTTTGGTACCGCCTGGTCGCTATGAAAGCCGGACTGACGGGAGGTGCCGCCTGACTGACTCTCATGACACGACTGAGTATGCCTCATCGAGGTATTGCGCAGACTGTCTTGGAGGTTTGAAGTAGAGGCCGACTCTGACAATCGGTCACTCTTCTTCTGCTCTAGCAGTAGCCGAGCGTCTGTGTATGTTTTCCTCGACCCGTCCGCCTGAATATAACGAACGGGTTTCCTATTTCCTGGAGTAGGAAAACGGTATTTTGTGAAATCAAGGGCAGGTGGCTCCCACTTCCTAGATTTAGGATGAGGGGTCGCCTCTCGCCCTTGAACTGGCTTCCTCTTCCGTGAAGTGGAGGGTTTCTTAGCCGACAACTCCTTGTCCAGAGCAGGCGGCTTCTTGTTGATCAACTCTTGAATTTCTCCCTTGAAGTCCCTCATGAAGGTCATGAGTTCGTTCCTTGTGATGGGAGCAGACCCATCAGACGGCTGCTGCCGAACAGGCGGTGCGCCTGCTGGCTCGCTTCCGGTTTGAAGATGTTCCCGTTCCCTCCTTTCGGTATGACGGGTATGTCGAGCCCTTAGGGTCCCGTCTGAAGCTGTGCGAGCTTCAACTTCAAATTCATTCTCAGTATCGTGGTCCGACTGAACTTGAGGATCGTCCAGGGGACGTCTCTCTTTAGGAGCCGGTACAAACGTGGATGCCATCTCAGAAGTACTCTCCCCCACAGACGGCGCCAAAATGTTTCGGGGTTTTCTGATGTCCTGCGGGAGAGTTACAATTCCAAGACTGGAACCGGACGCCTGTACCTGCAAAACAAACGGATGCTCCGGATGATTGGAGATCCGCCTCCGACGGTCAAGTTAGTACTTGATTAAGGAGTAATTAATGCGGAAATTAAAGTGATTGGGTCTCTCTAGGTGAGAGTGTTTTATGTGTGTAATCTGCGTTCTCTCTCCTCTTAATGAGGATTAAGGGAGGTATTTATACCCTCGGGAAACGTGCCAATCTAGGTTTAGGTTAACCTTGGGCTGATTGGGCTTCCCTCGGAAGTTGGGCCTAGGTGGCCGGCTTCTCCATTAGGCATGGAGTATGCCACGTGTCATGACATAATAAGTCCAGGGTGGACGAATAAGCGTGTGCCACGTGGCAAGCCCTGAGAGGTCCAACTGGGGGACACTTGGCAGGACCTGATTGGCCCACGTGGCGCATTCCGATTGGTGGGAGCAAAATCCCCTAATCACTATCCTATATAAAAAGTGGGAAAATTTGCAAATTGCATCCATTTAAAGTTCGTATTTTGCAAATTGCAGCCATTTAAATTTTTTTTTTGCAAATTGCAGCCCAAAAGTTCGTATAAATTGTAAATTGCAAATCTTCGGAATTAGCAAAAAAATAACGTGTCTCATATTTACAGTTTCCCACAAATCGATACACTTTTGTTACGCAAAACGAGATACTTGCGTTATTTTTTCGCTAATTCCGAGCTCAATTCGGACCCCTAAGAACTTAAATGGCCCCTAAAACCTTAATCGAAGATTTTTCAACTTGTAAACCGATGAAAAAGCTGAATTGGGCTGCAATTTACAATTTATATGAACTTTTGAGCTGCAATTTGCAATTTTTTTTAAATGGCTGCAATTTGCAAATTTTCCTAAAAAGTGAAATGGGGTTTTGGGTGATAAATTTCACTTTCCCAAAATACCCCTCTCAATTTTGTTTTTTTTTTTTTTTAATTTAAAAAAAAGGTACAATTCTTTATAAAAAAATAAAAAAAAACAAACAAACAAACTACCATCTAAAAAAAAAACTATCACCTATAAAAAAAACTACCATGTGAAAAAAAAAAAAAAAAAAACCTTCCATCTAAGGGGAAAAAAATGAATTTTCATGTGTCGCTTAGCTTGTGTAGTATAATTTGTTTTTGGTAGGTTGTTTTTTTTTAATCCCACGTTTACATTTTTTTTCCATTTTTTTTTTACTGTTTTTTCCCCTCTAATCCTAATCCCACGTTTACAATTCTTGGCAGTTTTTTTCTTCTGTTTTTTATTTTTTTTAATGATTATATTTTTGTAGTGAATAAGGATTTTTATAAAGGATATTTTTGGAAAGAGAAAATTCCCAACCAAAAAAGCTGTTCCCTTCAAAGATTAACATAGATATTTTGCTGTCTCTAAGACATTTAATTTTTCAAGATAAAGTCGAATACCCTTCATTTGTGATAAAAATAAAGGAATTCTTTTTTGCATCCACTCACTGACTAGCAAAACTAATTTGTCAAGTCAATAAAATTGCTAAGTAATACAAATGTATAAAATGTAGTAATGCACATGAGTCAAGTACAATGACATAAGTAAAATCAAGTTTGTACAAAGTCAAAAATCCCTCAGCATGCAGTCTTGGAGTAACTCTCAAACTATTCGTAGACGCTCAAGTTGACACCTAAAGGCAGGGCCGAAGATGATCACCATCATTGTGCACGCGGAGTGAGATCTCAACCGACATCTGCACCAGTATGGCCTGAAGTCCTAATCATCGGCCCGCTCCACATAGTGTACTGTGAGCCAGAGCCTCTACACTCCTAGAACTACGATGGACAAAGTTGTATCTCCATCGGCATCCCCTACGAAGTCTGAAGCCTGATCTGAGGCCTATTGCAAGGAGTAGCCATCCACGATAATGGCCCACTGGAGATTGACATGAGCTCATGAGGAGGTTGCAACGACTGCAACTGTTAGGGTACAATTTGTTAACTGTACCTTGGAGGTGGCAAAAGAACGGCCTGAAACGGCTGAGGAGGTAGAATCTTGTGATACGGCTGAAGCTGAGGCTGCCTCGGGAACTCTGGAGAGGACCGGCGATGACTCACTCCCGCTCCATCTGATTCACCATGCCTCGGACGAGAACGAGACCGATGTCGTGGCTGAAATGAACAAGACATTAGTAAGCAAAAAATGAAAGCAAACGAAAGTACACAAAATAATTAAGAGATCATACCCGTTGCTTGTCCTCTAAATCACAGTGACACTTCATTTGATGACCCCGCAACTTGATCAAGCTATACTTGAGAGCGTCAATGACTTTCAGTATCTTCATGAACTCATCACGGGATACCTGTGAATCAAAAGAAATTAATTCAGAAAAGAAAGTTGAACTTTCAAATACACCATGAATGCAACAAAGATAAGACTCACCCACTCCAGGTCATCTGGCAGCGAAGCTTGGGCTTGCCGATAGCCCTCCGGGGCGTCTGGGAGGTGCTCTTCTGCCTCCCCAAATAGTCCCTGATACCGGATTGATTGACTCGGAATCTGGAACGTCTTACCATGGCGAGGAGCCTACAAATCATTGGAAAATCATGTTATATGATGATAATGGGGCTACAAACAAACCCACGTGAAAAAAAATACAAACCTTTTGGAAGCCGGGAGCTAAGGCCAACCTCGGAAGTAGCTCTGTGACGTAGTCACGTTTGATGTAGAGACCAGCTTATGCCAGGAGGTTCGAGAAGGACCTCCACCATCGATAATGGCGAAGATCCTATAGGGACACATCATAGAAGCTGGTAGGTCCAGAGGGACAAAAAAATAGTTAGTGTTGTGCTGCTTGGTGACCTTCTCACCCAGGTACCAAGTTGGGAACCGAGTCCCGAGAAAAATTGCGCGATGGTTTGAGAGATAAAAAGTGTACTTATAGCCCTCAATACCGCCCATACTATCCCAGGGACGATACCATACATTGAACCTTGACTGAAAGAAAAGATATGTCGTGAGCACAAACAGATACAAATTACTAAGAAACAAAGACAATGTTGAATACTCACATCGGCACAGCCAACACGCTGTAAAATCCCTTTCAAAGAAGCCATGGAGGTGATCGCAGACGCACCTCGTTGTCGCCAACTCGCCCCTATCGGAAACGAACTAGTGACCCCAGTAGCCCGGATTGGGGCCAACGAGGGAAAATACTCATAGAACCATAGTTGCAACAAAGCAAAACATAAGATTTTGATTATAACTTACATAAACGAAAAAACAAAAGAAGAAATCATACCTCTACAATTCTCCAAAGGCCACTCACGGTGACCTTTGGCGTGTCATCGACCTGGCGGCAGGCTTGTCTTAGGGACATGAACAGGTCCGCATAGCTAAGACTAGCCCAGTCGTAAGAGCCCACGTCAGCAAGAACAGCAAGAGATGGTAAGTACTGGAGCATGACACGACTCCCCCTATTAGGAGAAAGAATGCTAGAAAGAAACACTAACACAAAGATCCGAACCCTCTGCTCTGCAATGGCCTGAGGATGGTCAAAACCCTCTGCAAGTGATGCCGCTGAAATCATCTTCGTACCCTTGCGATTGTTACCCTGTCAGCCCCGCAACACCTCAACAATAGGACCCAATAGGTCCAAAACCAAAGGAGACGACAATCTAATATTCACATCCTGCTGCAAAGGTTTCGGGCGGAAATGAAGCCCGCTGATCATCATAAAGTCAAGGGGGGTTACCGTCATCTCACCCCAAGGAAAGTGGAAAATGTTGGTAGTGTCCCAAAAAATACTCCAATAGAGTTCGGACTATTGTGGGTCCACTCTCATGAGCACTCGCAAAACCGGTGACAGATCGCCAGAAGTCGCTCAAGCCACACGACAACCACAAAGTGTGAGTCTCGTTGTCAACTATGACACGCTCGTATAAACCAGCTAAAAGCCTCTCAGATCCAAAGTCGTGGAACCGTACAAAATTATCAACCCGCCCCACGACTTGCTGATGAGAAATGTGCTGCTCGGGCAACACACCAACTGGTGTGGCTCCCAAGACGAGGGAATCCACACTCTCCTACAAGAACGATGTGAATCGCAAGACGCCTGCTCCTCCCTGAGGATCGCTCCAGTAGGAATGTCCTCTCGATAGGCTCCTTCTTGAGCATCATGATTTATACGTTTAGGCATGCTATTTTCCAAATAGTTATTAGAATCAATTTCTAAACAACTAATTATAAGATTAATTTTAAAAGTGTAATAAATATTTCTAAGCACTATAATGTAACTAATGGAGCTCTTAAAGTATTATGTTTCTCATAGTAAAAGTTAGCTAAATATATGGAATAAGTAAGTAGTATTATGTTTTCTCATGATAATTTAATAATATAATTTTCCTAGCCGCATGATACTATATTACTATGTTATTCCCAATCCCAGCAATATAGCACATGTAAAAGATAGAGTAATGTTCAACTTATATGAAACTTCAAGATCTACACACATAAAATAATTTTTACAAGATCTACAGCACCAATATCATCATCACTTCGAGTGCAAAGGAGGCAAAATAAAAAAATTAAAAAAACACCAAAGTATTCTTCACACACAACATACTTCTTCAAAATTGGCAAATTACTCATTTATTCACCAAATCAATTTAAATTATCCGCCAAAACCAAACCATTTCAAGAATAATTTAAGCACGAAATACTTACATGGATTGTGGAGTGTAATTTTAAAAATTTGAAGCAAGGTAGAAGATTTGAGAGAATTTAAGCCACGAAACAAATTTGCAAAACAACTTTTGGTTTGTTGTATTTGCAAGTTGTAAAAGTTATGGATTTGAGACGAGCAAAAATTTATTAAGTATATTAAAAAACAGAGTATCCTAAACAAGAACCGGTTAATAATTTCTATGATCCTGATTAATAGGTTTCGATTCTGATTTCCATTGTATTCAATTTCTAGGACCCTGATCTATAGATTTCGCTTTTAGTTTCCATTTTGAGGAACCGATTCCACAAATAGGATGGCTCGTTATGCTCACCCCTAGTTGTATGGTCACGCAGTAAAAGTAAGTAGTCTAGTTATTCTTTTGTTAGATTATTAATTATTCTACATGTGGTATTCCTTGCTTAGTATTTTTAATTATTACTCTACTTATCATGTTAGGTGTTGTATTGATTTTGTTAGTACCATACTCTCTCCATATTTAATTAATTGCTCTACTTGTCGTTTGCGGCCATATTTAATTAATTCCTTCACTTTCCTTTTTTTGGTTGTATTTAAATAATCACTATGTTTTCTTTTTTTCAAAAAGATTTAACAATATTTTATTATTTTTCTCCCCACTAGTGATTCCCTCATATTATATTTTAATATTTTCATATTCCCTAACCTCCCCATTTATACCCACTAATTGATTATATGTTAATCAAGATATGCAATTGCAAATCATGACTAATAAGATAATTTGGACGCCAAAGTTAGGTCATGTTGATCTTGTTGCTCAATCACAGTGATCACTAATTAGTAATTTGTATGTGCATTAAGTATTCAACCGACTTAACATAATCTACTTTGGAGTAAATGAATCTTTGTTTGTATTTTTTTGGTCGCACTTAGCATATGTCGCAATAAGCATCAAGTAGAGGCTAATACGAACGAAACTATCTTATTTATACAATTTTGTATCATCATCCCCGACTCCTCCTTTCGTGTTTCGTGACCATATAGAATATAGATTTAACAATAACATGGACTGTGAAAAAGGTGCAACATTCATATATTAAATTATTGTTGTCTTCTGTATTGTCTCTTTTGTGGTTATTTTAAATGATCCATGAATTGTTCACAAGTTCCGTAAAAGATTTGTTGACAACTCCCTACTTTATCCTTATCCATATAGTTTATTTGTCAAATTCACCACTTCCTATTATTTGTCAAGCATATTCACATATGTTAAAATATGCCAATTCCCATGACACCTACAGACACATACCCTGTCACTGTCAAACATGGGTAACCAAGTCTAAGGAACATAGTAGTCGCCTATGTTTAACTTCAACTTTGAATGCCATAAAATCAAAAGAATAAGTAGAATTGCACCTGATTGCTTCTATGGTTTCATTGCCCACTGTGACTGCAAGGTCATTTATGTCACCTGTACATATATATATATACTAATAAACTTATTTTGTAAAAATTTATGAACCTTGCTAAATCTAATCTTTCATTACATAGAAAATGAACGGATAAAAATAATCAAGCGGAACTGTGGCCCCTTGGTCATATATAGAATTAAATGTAATAAAGTAGATTGTAGATTGTCTCAAAAAATTTATTATCTCAGTAAATTAAATACAAAGGATGAATTCTTTCCAAAAAAAAGAAAAAAAAAATCACAGAATGAAAGAAAAATGAAGATGTAAACTTTATTATCCAAATAATTTACAGGAGTAACAGGACCTTCTCCATCAGATCAAACAATAAGCACCTAAAGAGCTATATAAGAGCATTTGAATATTCTAAGTGTATGCACCTCATGAAAATCGATGTCAATCGAAACAAAGTGCTTCCCCATGTCAATAATAACAGTGCTACATGCCTACAGAAATGTCAAAAGAATGCGAGCAACAGCATTTAAATCTCAGCTTTATACAAAAAAATAAAACTCACACAAAAGTTCCCCTAATCTTCAAGCCAACTTTTTTATAACATATGAAGCCATTGACTTTTATAGAGTATTCCCTCCATCCCTTTTCTATGGTAACATTTGACTTTAGTGGTCAACGTTTAATAACTTGACTATAAAAGTATACGATTATAAAGATCAAAACCATAACATGTGAGATGTTGTATTTGTCTCGAAAGGAATTTTCAAATAATCAAATTTTTAGAATGTTTACTCAAATTATATTGAATATATACATGGTCAAAAATGAGTATAAGAGCCATGAAGGTCAACGCTACCATAGAAAAGAGACAAGGAGTATCATATAATCTTTACAGGTAACCAATATATTGGCTTGAACCTATAAAAATGAATGACGCTCATATATTAAAAACAACAAGGTGGGAGCGCAAGGAATTGGATACTTAATTGTGCTCAAGCAACACATAAACCCCTTTCAAGATGATGTTCATGAAGTTCATGGTGCTAGAACCATAACAACACCATGACATGGAAACACCTGGATAAGAATCATGTCCAGGCAGTTGCAATTGTTGCCACCGCATAAGGGAAGCAGATACTATCCCTGAACTTTCTTCTTCTACTTAACGAGTGATATAAAATGTTACTGAACTAGAATGTCTAAAAACAGTGTGAAAAAAAGCTAGTGTCAAGAAACAACACGAGCCTAAATGCAAAACAATCAGAAGTACGTTGAAAAAAGAAGCTGGAAACTAATACAGAGTCAACATTTTTCAAAAGAAAGATGGAGCACCACCATAATGATAGAGGTCATAGACCATACAACGATGTCAACTGAGAAAACCATAGGCTTGTCAAGGAAATGGAAACACAAAAGATAAAAATAACTACGGCACATATCACAATCTCTAATGTCAAATAAATAGGAGTACAAAGTGGAAAACCGGGAGGTAGATAAAGCACAAAGGAAACTAAGTCTGAAATACTTAGTATCATCCAATTTGGACTGATCTATCTGAAGACCCATTGCATAATAGCATTTGGAAGCAAATAACACAAGGTCATAATTTTTAATACTCTCGGTTAGCAACGAGCATGCCTTACAAAGCTGGTTCAGATATGGTAGTTTCAAAGGATTGCAAGCATTGCGGAAGAAAAGAAAAAGAATAAAGACTTAAGCTTACAGATACATATATGTAATAGTCAGCATGGCAATTTTTTTTTTTTTTTTTTATAATTATTTTAAGGAGATAAAAAGTACTTTTTTTTTCGAAATAAATCCCTAATTTTAAGGATATACTTTCAGAGTTTTAGTTTGACCCGTATTAAAGTTTATTTTTATTTGACATTTTTTTTTGTATGTTTTATATGAAGTTTTTTTTTTTTTTTTTTTTTGTATCTTATTTAGGGTATGTTCACTTCGGTTTAATTTCAGTTCATTTCATTTTAATTCAGCTCCAATTAATTCATTTTAATTCAGTTCAACTCAGCACCAATCAGTTTTGTTCTGTTCAACTCCTAATTTTCTTCTCTCATAAAATATTCATTTAAGCTCTATTTAGTTCAGTTCAGTTTAATTCAGTTAGCTCTAATTTTCTTCTCTTATAAAATATTCGTTTAAGCTCTATTTAGTTCAATTCAGTTCAGTTCAATTTCAATCGGTTCACTTCAGTTTAGCTTCAATCGGTTCAGTTCAGTTTAGTTTAGCTTCAATCAGTTCAGTTTAGTTCAGTTCAGCTCCAATCAGTTCAGTTCAATTCAGCTCCAATCAGTTCAGTTCAGTTCAGTTCAATAAATGTGAACAGGCCCTTAATAGAAATTGTGTTATATAGTATATACCTGGACATACAATACAACCAGGGTTATTATTGTAATTTTATAATTAATTTTACTTGCATGCTACCTGCACGTGATATGACAGATATCTAAACATTCTTACATAATCTTTCCATTCTTCTATCTCTTCCTTTCTTCTTTCTCTCTCTCTCTTAGCTTCCAGTCTACAATTTCCAGAAGTTTCCGTACATTTTCGATGTTTTGCTTCGGTACTTGTCTTTTCGATTTTCAATTTTTTACTTCGAATTTGTTTGCTTTATTCAACAATGGTGGAATTTAGGTAAATTTCCTCTCTCTTTTTTACTATATTCAACAATGGTGGAATCTAGGTAAATTTCAATTTGGAAAAATTGATTCTAATAATCTCACTTTTAACCGGTTCGCTGATAATAATCCCACCTGTAGGCGTCGTTTAAAGTGCGCCTACAATTTGGTGACTCCACTGGGGAGGATTCTTGGTTATATATCGATTTGAGTGATCGATATTTAATTAAGATGAGTGGATGAGACTTGATTCTTGAATCAAACTCCTGTGATTAATTTGGCATTTTTGCATAATATAGACTTTTTAACGTCGTATTCAGGTTTGTCCCATAGAAAAAATTGAATAACCTGATTACGGACGAAGGAAAAAAGGCACCAGTCAGATCTTCTGATTTCCGTGCCACAACAGAACATGTCGTGTCACGGCGCAGGGCACCATCACACGGTGTCCAGCACCATGACACGCAACATTCTGCCGTGTCACGACAGTCCTAAAATCTTTCCAGTGGCTTTATTTACTTTTTCACAGTCGGCTTCCTTCGATTTTTCTGAAAAAACGTGTGTGTACTACATACGTCTTAGCCCCGGAGGATTAAAGCTCTATCAACCCAATAACACTCATGGCAATAAGGGTTCATCCGAGTTATTAAATACACCCAAACCATGGAGTTGAGTTAGATTTCATCACGAACTCGCGGAGCCGCCAGTTGGCATACACAGATACACCCTCAAGGGAGGCTGCCTTGCTAACGCGTCCAAACTCTTAACCATGATACCCTTTGACACCAAAAATCCTGACCATAGTGGAACATGGAACTTGACCTTAGGTTGCAAACTCTTCTTTGCATTATTGTGCCTATGTGTCCTATGTGTGTATATTTGATCGTTTTGATCATAACCTTAACGATCTTTCTTTGTCTATGGTGGTTTATTTTATGACTTACTAATGCCAATGGACCGTACTCACTTAGTAATTAGCGCAAACACTAAAATAAAATAAAACTAAACACACACACACACACACACACAAACACACACACACACACACACACACACAAAAGTACCTGGAACTGGTCACCGCGTCACGCCAATCAATGTCGCGTCACGCCAATCAGTGTCGTGTCACGGCAGCTTGTACCGCGACACGGTACAGTTCGCCGTGTCGCGCTGCCCAGGGAATAAGTCCAATCAGCTTTTTTCTAGTCTTTCGTGTTATTTTGGTCCTTACTTCAATCATTTTGGTTGTTGTTAACATGTCTAGCCATACAATCATACCACGAGTCTTATAACATTACTTAATCACTCACGAATCAAGTATAGTCCACATACTTTCTTTATTTTTAAACTTAAGTCGTACACCATGTTGTTTATGATCGTATACTAGGTTCATGCACCCCGTTTCAGTCATAATAAAAGATGAGTGGAGTTTTTCTCACCCGTTTCAAATGAATTTTTTTTTCCATTCCTTTCCTATCTTGAGCAATGAGTCAAAAAATTAAGTAAATTTATTTCATTTCACAGTATTTGGTCAAGGAGTAGGGGTAGATTGGTACAGTTCGAGTCATTACCGCAGCAACCTCTTAGGTCTAAGAGCGTTCAAAAAAAAACTTCGCCATCTCCACATCACTTATCACCTTCAAACTACTTTCTTCCATGCCCACCAACGAAGATATTGAGAATATCAATAAATCCATTGAGGCACTGTTTGTCATGATGCAAACTCTCACTACCAAGGTCACCACCGTAGAGCAAAACAATGTCACTATGGCTGCAATGGACAAGATCAAAGAACAAATTAGCAAAATTTCTGAAGACTTCACCTATGTGGAGTAACCTCCCACTCCTTTGGAAATGAAGGACAAACAGCGTGAGAAGTTCTCCACTGCAGACATCCCCAAGTTCAAGCCAATTGATAACCCAATGTTCTATTTGAATGCGTTCTCTGCAACCATGGCTCTCATGGGATTGGACGTAACACTCTTCCCTATAGTGTTCCCTCTCTCCTTAGAGCATGCTTGCCAACAATGATTTTATTCTCTAGATGCCAAACATAATGCAACTTGGCAAGACATCATCGACAGTTTCATGAATCGTTACAAGTGTAACATTCTAACCAGAACTTCTGAACGTGAACTCTCCATTCTCAAACAGAAAGAGAATGAAGACTTCACCGCTTATTTGAACAGGTGAAGGGAAACAACTGCACTCTTAGTAGATCCTCCCAAAGAAAAAGAGATGGTTCGCCTCTTTATCCAGAACCTAACTTACAAGTACAAGCAACACCTTAGGTTTATGCCTTTGAACACTTTCGAAGCTGTATATGACATTGGCATCAATATCGAGGATGAGCTAATAAAGACTGCTGGAAGTAACAATAATAACACTTGGAAAAACAAGAAGAACGACCTTCCTTCTTCTTTGTCTTCTAAGCCCGAAAGTACTACCAACAATGTATGTCAGGTCAATCTCAATGAAGTGTTAGCCCTTGATGCTCCATTACCTAAGAAAAGGAGAACTTACACTCCTTTAGGAATGACTTATGATGTGTCCTTTGACCGCCTTTACGGTCAAGGCTTGATCACACCTATTGGACCATTTTCAGAGCCAAAACCTGAAGAAAGGAGCGGCAAATGAAATCCCAATGCCCATTGCAAGTACCATCAAGGAAGGGGTCAGTCTACCGAACAATGCTGGAATTTGAAGGATGTCATTCAAGACTTAGTAGATGCTAACAAACTACCCGTCCCTCCAGGTGGTAAGGAGTGACAAGCAGCAATGAAGAAACGGTGTACGCAAGCCCTTCGCGCGAAAATTTCATGATTTCTTTTTTT
Organism: Chenopodium quinoa; assembly: GCF_001683475.1. Lineage (NCBI taxonomy): Eukaryota > Viridiplantae > Streptophyta > Magnoliopsida > Caryophyllales > Amaranthaceae > Chenopodium > Chenopodium quinoa. The sequence goes on along the minus strand of NW_018744353.1, from coordinate 17,934 downwards.
TTATTAGTTTTCTCTTTCCCCAATTTAAGTCTAGCATAGATTTTCTTTTCTATAATTTGATAATTTTGTTAGCTTATTCACCATTTCCATCAATAATATGAGCATTATTCCTTTATATCTCGATCATGACTTTCTTATTCAAAAAAAAAAAAAAAATTGTCAAACCAAACATAAGGTACACCAATGATTTAAGGCACCTTTTGCAACCCTGCCATTCCCATGAGGAAAGAGCTATATAAGTATCTATGTACACGATGAATAAATTGTATGTTAGTGCCTTAGTGAACTTAAGGTGTTTTCAACACCGAGGGATAGGATTTGTGGCGCATTATGCGTTTAAGGTGTCTATGACACCGAGGTAGATTTAAAAGGGTTCAACATTAAATATTATGTGGTCACTAATTATTCAAGAATTAAATTGGTATATTTGATTGTTTGAATAATTATTGTTGATTGTATGATTATGGTTTGAGATTCATCACCCACTTTAATAATCTGTAAATAACGTAAAGTGAAATAGATTACGCACCAAAACTCTTGGAACGTATACACCTTGAGTATGAACATATGGGGGGAGTTATGTGACTTTATATTTGATCATGACTGCTACTGGAGTACAGGACGCTGTACATTCCTTTTATTATTATTATTATTATTATTATTATTATTATTATTATTATTATTATTATTATTATTATTATTATTATTATTATTATTATTATTATTATTATTATTATTATGTGCAGGAATTCGGCCACCTATGTGTGATTATTGATAGTGGCACGGTTAGCTCCCGTGTTAGTAACCTCAATTTACTTGGGGGAGGTTGATTGGGAAACCCATTCAATGCGTAATCAATACTAAATAAATTATTTAGTTGTCTAGTTGAGAAAGTTTTCGTTGATTGTTGTGTGCTTGTAAACAGGTGCATTGAGCTAAGTGTGTGTTGATAGGTGAAAGCATGTTAGTGTGTTTAAATACGCTTATGTACTCAGTTTTGCTGATTGTGTGTGTTTGTGTATTTTTAGCCTTGTCTTTACCTTGGCTCTATGATGACCCATTTTTTATGGAGAGTAGTGGAAACAAGTAGAGAGAAGCTTTTCAGGTGATTGGAGCATATTCATGACGGGGCATGAGTGAAGAGTGAATCATGCTAGTTTCTATTAGTTTATGATTTGTTTAAAGCTTTGAATATTATATGATATTATTACTCATGGGACTAACGCAAAGTTTTGAACACTAGTAGAAAATACGTAATGGCAAGCGGTTCAAACCCCTTAATGGCAAGCGGTTTTGAACCGCATAGGTTTAGGGGGCTTGCCATTAGCCATTTAAATGGCAAGCGGTTCAACTTGCCATTACTAGAGAAAGGGCAGCAGTTTTGGTGCCAAACTGCTGCCCATTATGGGTATAAAAATATTTTTTTTTAATTTTTATTTTATTTTTTCATATTAATTGATACACAAACCAAACATATGTAAAAATGGTGATATTTTTATTAATTAATTGTTGTAATATTACATTTCAATAAAAAAAAAAAGTACAGTAGCAAAAAAATAATTATAATAAAAAAAGTTAACACTATTCTAAAAAAAACAGCCATCCCGTAACTTGTTGCTGCTCTCGTTCCACCAGCAGCCACCACCGACGCGCACCATCGATTAAACCACCTGCACATAGAATTAAAATGAGATATGAAATTATGTTTTAAAAAAACATCTGAAATTTTAAATCTATTCGAAACACGCACAATACACACACAATCACCCACAAATCCGGAATTAAACCCACAAAACAAAATTAAAATCCCAAATTAAAATTAAAATCCCAAAATTTTCACCCAAAAATCCTAAATCAAACCCACAAAATAAAAATTAAAATTAAAATTTTTCACCCAAAAATCCGAAATCCAACCCACAAAATTGAAATCAAAATGAAAATTATAATTTGTCACCCAAAAATCCAAAAGCAAACCCACGAAAATCGAAATCAAAATTAAAATTAAAAATTTTTACCCAAACATTCGAAATCAAACCCACGAAAGTCGATCAAACCCACAAAATTGAAATCAAAATTAAAATTGAAACTCACGATGTTGTTGTTGGTGTTGCGGGCTGATTATGCTCGTGTACTGTTGAATTTGATGTTGGATGCTTGGTGGGCGTTGACCGGTGGTTGTAGTGGAGAAAGAGGAGGAGATGAAGAGAGGAGAGGAAGTGATCGAAAATGGAAGGGAGAGAGGGGAGAGAAGGAGGCGTGAGAAATGAGAGGATAGGAGAGGATAAGAGAGAGAAGAAAGAGTCTGAGGGGAGGGGAGAGAAGGGGGCGTGAGAAATGAGGGGAGGCAGGAGAGAGAAGAAGAGGCGTGAGAATGAGAGAGGAGAAATAGAGGAACACGCCTTTTAGGGTTTTTAAGCAAATGGCAAGCGGTTCAATGTCCAAACCGCTTGCCATTTACATTTTGGCAAGCGGTTCGCGCCAAAACCGCTTGCCAATCAGTATTAGAGGTTTTTTTTTAAAAAAATTGGCTAAATGGCAAGCGGATTTATAAAATCGCTTGTCATTTGGAGCTTCCCATTACTTATTTTCTACTAGTGGAAGTTGGTTTGGTTTTTTATTAGGGCCTACAATGGTTCCAAGTTGTTAGTTGATTTTATTTGACTTCGTTTGACTTTGGTTTGACTTTACTTTTGTTTGGTTGACATTTTAAGTTGACTTGTTTTCGATGGTTTTGAATTTAGTCTTTCTTTGTGTGTCTTTGATAGTTGCTTTAACCGTTTTCACGGTGGCAGTAACATCTTAGATTTTCCTATTTCGAATTTTAAAGAGAAAAACAGGTATTTTTAAGGAAAGAAATTTCTAGGGTGTTACAACGGGTGGTCACGCGCTTCTAATTTTTATCCTAAACCTATTTTAATCTGGATTTTTGTTGTTTTTTCTTCACCGTTTATCCTTCAACCTTGTTTTCGAGAGCTTTATTCCTAATAAAATTCTCCCTTCATTTTTATTTTTTGTTTTTTCTTTTGGAGAAGTTGTAAAACTTGTTCCATTTTTATTTATTTTATTTTATTTTTTTCTTTTGGGGAAGTTGTAAAACTTGTCCCATTTTTAATTTTAATTTTTATTTTATTTTCTTTTGGAAAAGTTGTAAAACTTGTTCCATTTTTAATTTTTATTTTTATTTTATTTTCTTTTGGGAAAGTTGTAAAACTTGTCCCATTTTTAATTTTTATTTTTATTTTCTTTTGGAGAAGCCGTAAAATTTGTCTCATTTTTTATTTTTATTTTCTTTTTATTTTGGGAAAGTTGTAAAACTTGTCCCATTTTTATTATATTTACATTTTTTTAAGCTGTAAAACTAGTCCCATTTTTTCTTTTTATTTTCTTTTTCTTCTGGGGAAGGTCGGTACCCTCACTTACGAAAAATAACGATTTTTTGTTCGCATCATTACTAAATACACAATCACACACAGTCAGTCTCAAGCACACACTAACATGCACACTAATTGAGTAAATAATGACAAATACGTAAAGTGTGAATAAAATATACAAAGTGAGTCATGGTTTATAAATGATGTGAAGTGTGATCAACGGGGTACATAATAAAAACCCTCGGTCAATACTACTCAGATCCAGAGCTGGGATCACTGTCATCTTGAGGTCGCGAGTAAGGGAATGACAGACCAAAAAGACTCTCCATCATCCGAGTGCGAGGAGTAGTGTCCCTTCTACTAGTACCAACAGCTCCAACAGAAGAAGCGGGTACTGTCCACCTAGTAAACTACGTAAGCTGACTCCAAGATGCAGGAATCGTCCGAGGAGGCATCATCCCAAACAATGGAACTGAAAATAAACCCTAGTCAGTAGGAGTAATGACCGGCCTATACTCAAGCTGCGAAGGCTGAGAATGCCGAGACTGTTGCCACTAAGTCTCCTGAAACGGCTGAGAGGGCCGAGTCTGCTGCCACTGAGTCTCCTAAAATGGCTGAGAAAACTGAGACTGTGGCCACCGAGTTTGAAACCCCTGAAATGTCTGAGAAGGCTGCTGCCGCTGTGTCCGAGAATGTCGACGAACCTCCGGGGATCGTTTGCGGTGACTAGGCTCCCCCTCGTCCGAGCCTCTATGCCTCGAGCGCGAGCGAGACCTCTGTCGCTCCTGAAAGACACAAAATGAAAAGATATCACTGATACAAGAAAAGGTAAACATGAGAAAACAGATGAATATACCTCATTAGCATCGTCGGAGCCACTCTGACAACTCGCACCACATCGTAGCTTGATGATAAAGTGCTTCAAATCATCAATCAACTTCATAAAACCCATCATATCCGAGTGCGTGAGCTGAAACAAAAAAAAAACAGTAACAAGCAGTATTAAGAAGATTGAAAGACATGTCAAAAAGCTTACCGGCTCGAACTCATCGGGCATGGACTCCTGCGCCTGTCTGAAACCCTCTGGTGCATCAGCAATATGCTCCTCAATCATACCAATCAGTCCCGGGTAACGAACAGACTGAGGAGGGAGCTCGACCTTCCCCCTACGACGAGCAGTAGTCTAAAACATGATCGAATAATCAGGTTATTCGACAGTTTAAGCACGGACTAGCAAAATAAAATCCTAAAAAAAAAAAAAAAGCAAACCTCGGGAAGACGGGGGGGAGGGGCCAACGAAGGAAGCAACTCCTGGGAATAATCGCTCTCCATACGCACGAGCTCCTGCCAAGGAAACATATAGCGCTCCCCCCGGTCCAGCAGCTCACCCAGCAAGCGTGAGTCTAACATCGACTCCGGTGGAGGCAATGACACTACAAAGTGATTAGCGCTGTGCTGACGAACAACACGCTCTCCAAGGTACCAAACAAAGCGTGTTGTACCAAAGAAAACAGTACGACACGCCGAAAGCTCCAAAGCCTCGGGAAGGTTTGTCATGCCATCCCAAGGCCGATACTGGATCTCGACAGCAACCTGAAAACCATAAGAGATTTCAATGAATGCCGAAAAATAACATCTAAGTAAAAAAATAATACACTGTGAAATCGATCCTTACACCAACAGTAGAGGTGCCCCGACGCAGCAGCCCGCGCAAACTCGATACAGACTCCACTCGTGACTCACCTCGGTCACGCCAGCTAGCTCCGACAGGGAAATCATGGACCGCTCCGCGACGCCGTCGAGGGGCCAATCCCGGAAAGTACTCATAAAACCACAACTGCAACAAGAATGACCTCTAAGCATATGAGCTTAACCGATAAAAGTAAAACAAGAAGAGGAAAAGATCGTCACCTCTACGACTCTCCACAAACCATAGACAACAACAGGGGACTGATTGTTCAGCTGCCTGCAGCCATGACGCATCGACGAGAGTAGATCAGCATATCCAATACTAGCCCAACTGTAGGATCCTATTTCACCAATCCTGACCAGAGACGGCAGGTAGCAAATAAGCGCACGAGAACTCCTATCATGAGAAAGAGTCCCGGAAATAAGGATCAAGATAAAGATCCGTACTCGTTGCTCAGGTGTCGTCTCAGCTATGTCAAAACCATGGGCAAGAACAGAAGCCAACTCTGATCGTCCACTCCTATGACCACCTCGAGACACTGGTCGAGTCCTGATATGCTGAACGACAGGACCTAATAACTCCGCTGCCTCGCTCGCCCCCCAAGTCAGGTCAGGAATCTGTAGTACACGCCGCTCGGTAAAGCGCAAGCCGCTGATCATACTGAAGTCTAGAGGAGTCATCGTCATCTTTCCCCAGGCAAAGTGAAAAGTGTTGGTAGTATCCCAAAAATACTCCAACAGCGCTCGAACAATTGTCGAACCACAACCTCGAGGGCTGCGAAATCCCACAACCGCTGGATAGAAATCTCCCAAACCAGCAGACTCCACGAGGCGTTGGTAATAAGATCCCCTTTGATGATCCTGTATAGCCGGGGAATCAAATCTCCAGCTCCTGATCCATGATGGCGAAGCACGCCATCGACTATGCTGGTAAGTGGACGGTGAGAAATATGGTTCTCACGACAGAAAACCAACTCATCTGGTGTCCACGGAGGTGGAGTCCATCTACCCCTACTCGTAGAGGGGCGAGGCTCAGTCTCCAAGGCATCATCTATACCCTCAAAAACCGTGGGAGTGTCCTCTCGGAAAGCCTGACGCCGGCCACGAGTAGAAATGTCTCGATCTCGTTGTCTAGGCATGCTATTACGTTCAAACAAAAAAAATAAAAATCCAAATACTTAGCATAATTTCCTAAGTTATTTATTCAAAAAAATAGCTTAACAACTGCCTCAAATTGCACTTTCTATTATACACTAAATTTTTACCTCAAGGCTAAAAATTAGCAAAATAACAGAATTATTTCTAGTACTTAGTTTCTCAATAACAAACTAATATTATAGTTCTCCTAATCGTATGATACTATATTCTCCACGACAATATAATACATACACAAAACAAAGCATGTTTCGAAATTGCACAAAAACAATAGATCGGCACATTATAGCATGTTTTACAAGATCTACAACCATTATATCATCATTTCAAGTGCAAAGAAACAACAAGAATAACAAGAACACCATTTCACGAACAAAGTAGTACCGAAAATGGTGATTTGTTCATTTCTTCACCAAATCATGCAAATTTAGTCTCAAATTGCTCACAAACCGACATGCATTCATATACAAGCTAATTTATGGCAAGAATTTCGACATAAAAGCTCAAAATAAAAATAAAAAAATAAAAAATAAAAAATAAAAACCCAATTTTATTTTTCAAGGGTTTCACATGAAATTACTCATTTGAATCAAAATTCAAGAGAAAAAACAAGGAAACTTACATAGATCCTTGTAAAGATTCGAAAATGAGGGAGCTAGCAAGAGATGTAAGTAAATTTGACGAAGAATTGAGTGAGAAAAGCTCGAAAAACCGCAGCAACTATAGTTGCAAGCAAGCAAAATCGAAGTATGAATTATGTTCCTTTTATTTCTATTATTTTTCTAACGATTTTATATTGTTGGATTTATTGTTAAATTGCTTCTAATATTAATGTTAATTCTATTGTTATTATGATCATTATATTGCATGTTAAAAGGAATATGTAATTGAAAATCATGTCTAATAAGATAATTTGAACGACCGGTTTATGTTCCTTTTTAATCTTGTTGTTTAATCAAGTGATCATCATATTATAGAATTATGTGTGCATTAATATTCAACCAATTTAGCATAGTAATAGTTTGGAGCAAATTGAATCTTTGTTTGCATGCCTTTGAAATCGCAGGATTCACTTTTTCATTATAAGAATCGAGTAGAGGTCAATACGGGCGAATGTGACTCCATGTCTCACTTCGTACCATCATCCCCGATCCTCGTTTCTTGGTTCTAAATCATATGGAGTTAGTAATCTCATGGATTATGGATGGGGTGTAACCTTCACGGGTTAATCGTTGTTGCCTATCGTTGTCCCTTTATTTGTAGTTGTCTTTTATGATCCGTGAACGGTTTACAAGTTCCTTAAAAAAGTTATTGGCAGCTCCCTACTTTCTTTGCCCTATTCGTATTTTGTCAATTCTCACTTTTTATGAGTGTCAAGCATATTCACCACATGTTTTGACGTAGGCGCACTTCGAACGACGCCTACAAGACCCAACGCTATTTTATTATTTATCTTTTCCACTTTCCCCACTTGCATAAATATTTTAATATTTTTCTCTTCTTAACCTACTTATACTACTTTTTTTTTTTACTCTATAACTAGCAATCAAATATATCTCCACCAAAGCACTAACTATACTTTATATTATAAAATTCACATTATGATCTCTAACTTATAAATTTCTTAAAACTTTGTGCACGTCCTATTGTTGTGATTATTATAAAATGGAGGGAGCAAAAATAATTTCAGTTCAATAAAACTAAGTTCCCTTGGCATAATAACAAATTTTAATTGGTAACTTTAATGAGCAAGTATAATAGACCATTAGAAAAGTCTTAAACATTTCAATTCAGCAAAATAATTCAATTCAGTAAAGGTAATTTAAGTTCAACCAAAATAAGGTGAAAAGTATAGGGTCACAATTGTCATAAGCTCACATCAACTAATAACGCTAAGGTCTTGTTAAGTTCAATTTATGTTTATATTGAGGATATATTTTGGGAAGATATATTTATTTCTATCTTTTATATTGTTTCCTTATTTCTAGTAACCTAATTAAGGTAACTCTAGGGATAAGAGTTGTATATATATGTTTTACCCCAATTAATGAAAGTTAAGCCGTAAGTTTATACAATTCTACAGTTTACTTATTCCAGGAAAAAAAAAATAATAAGTTTCAAATGCTTTATGTGCAACTTTTTATCACAAAATATCTTTAGTTTCGTAATATAAAAATTATATATTACTATATATTAATAAGATACAAATTATTACGAATCTAACAAGATCTTAATTATCGTACACTTAAGGTCAAAGTTTGGTCAAATCAGAAAATAAGTTCAGTTCAGTAAAATTCAGTTTTCTTAAAGAAAAATTATAATAAAAAATCAGTAAAAATAATTTCAGTTCAGCAAAAATAATTTCAGTTCAGTGAAATTAATTTCAGTTCAGTAAAAATAATTTAAGTTCAGCAAAAATAATTTCAATTCAGTAAAAATAATTTCAATTCAACAAAATTAAGGTGAAGAGAACGGGACCTTAATGACATCAATTTTAATACATAGCACTAGCTTTAAATTTAAGAAAAAATAAAATAACAATAATAATAGTTACTTCCTCTGTTCTGTTAATATTGCAACAAGGAGAAAATTACGCATCCCAAAACACATTTTATATGCTAAATATCTACAATTATGCAAGAGTAAAAATTATAAAAAGTTGATATTGTGAAAGTATTATATGAGATGAATCCAACAAGATCCTATTTGACTATATTTTGTTTAACGTATAACTCATATTATATGGTCAAACAAGAGTGATGAATAGTGCAAAAAGTCCATTATTGCAATATTAATAGAACAGAGGAATTATTAAGTAATTTATGGAAAAAATCACACTTGGTATTTTTAATTCATATTAGGACTTAGAAACAATTGAAAATATTTTGTTATTCAATCAGATCAATAAAGGAATGACAAATGAAAAAACAAGCCAAAAAAAATATGGCAGGCCATTGTTTTTGGCTTAAGTCGCCGGAACCTGTAACTTTACTAATGTGTCACTGCAACAACTTTTTTTTAACTAATTTGTTACCAGAAATATTATTTTAAGTTAATTGAATTTGTTTTTTGATTCAAATTAGATCTCAACTTGGCACACACCACTTTTATAAACTAAATTAACAATATGAGAAAATCCAAATTTGCTAATCAAAATTGCTAGTTGATAAACGTCATTTGTTTAGCAGATAGATCGGAGCTTTGCTCGTACACAAATTCAAATTCTTATATGTGGCTACCCGCTTGGTATAACCATGTAAGATATTACTACCTCTAGTCCAAATTACTCGCAACTTTAAAATATTTTATATCTCACAAATAATACCACAAAATTGTGCAATGTAATGGGCAAACGGGGTTACTCAAATAAACTAATGGAACTAAAAAAAAAAAAAACACGAAAATAAGAATTGAATAAAATACGAAAATAAGAATTGAAAATTCTTACCATACCTGCAGGCCGTTCTGGGAATTATTGGTGGTATCCTTGGGCAGAGCCGTAGCATTGGTGTCCATGGCAGTATCTTCTTCTTCTTTTTCAATTCTGACAAAATTTCAATTCAAAAACATCAATAGAAATTATAAAAAATTAAAAATTTAAAAAAAAAAATTAAAAGTCAAAATGGGTATAAAGGAGGAGAGAGAATGACCTGGGGAAAGGAAGGTTAAGTGGGAGGGGGAAGTGAAGGATTATAATCTGGGTTTGATCGGACGATATTTTTGGGGCAGTTCACTGAAAAAGTGTTTGTGTAAACTCAGAGGTAGGAGAGTGAGAAAAGTGAACTATTGAAGAGGGAAAGAGAGTGTTTGGTGAAATTACAACAAGTTTTACGGTGGCAAACCTCAGATAGGGATTACTCCCTAGGGATTACTCCCTTTATTTTGAAATAAATCCCTAATTTAATTGATACGAGTATATTTGTCAATATTAAATTTTGATCCTCTTTAATTATCTATAGATAAAAGATTTCCCTCAAAAAAAAAAAAAAAAATCTATAGATAAAAGATTGAGGAAATATTTGTTTCCACTTTTCACGAAAAATATGTTTATTTATAAAGTAAGAAAAGATTATGACCAAAATTCAACTTTGAGGAAATACAAGGGATTTCTACCCTCAAAACTTCTATAATAGGGTATTAATCACTAACCTCAAAGTTGGAAGTATAATCTTTCCCATTAGACTGTGCTTAGCTATCTCTAATATTCCCAAATATCTTTTTTCAAAATATATCCTCAATATATACATATCTACTATTTAGTCATAATTGAAATTCAATATTTAGAAATTATTTATCGAAACGAATCTAACAAAATCCAACACGACTGTATTTTTCTTTAATTAATTATAAAAAGATGGGTCAAAGAACTAGTGTGAAAGTGACAAGGTTCAACGAGACTATTAGGGGCCGTTTGGTTCACTAAGGGGAAAGGGAATGACTAAGAGAAAGGGAAAGAGGGAGAATGGAAAGCAACTCCCTTATTTATTATAGGTTGTTTGTTCACACTTCACAAAGGGGAAAGAGAATGAAGATTGAACTTCACATGGAAGTACCAACTCACTGCCAACAACGAAACTCCAACCACCCTCCTCCCAGCGGCGCCGAGCTCCCCCACCCCCTTCGTCGGTCCCCACCCCTCCCTGCCGACAACCTACTCCCCTCTAATTTCCTGCAACACCGCCGCCCTCCCTCGTCCACCGCACCGCCGCCCCTTTTCTTTCTAATTGTTGATGTTGTCCCTCTTCTCTCTCTTTTTTAAGTGATTTTTTTTATAGATCTAGTAGGTTGTTTGTTAATAGAGTGTCATATGTTGTTTTTTGGGTGTTTGGGGGTTGTTTATGGGTTTTTTTTTTGTTGAAATGGTTAGGGTTTTTGGGTGGTTTTTGGAGTAGTTTTTGTAGTGGTTTTCATGGTGGGTGTGATGATTTCGTGGGTAATGAGTGGTGAACGTGGTGGGTGAGGGTTAATTCCAATGAAGTTGGGTAATTGGGGAAGATGAATTTTTTTTTCCGGGTGGATTTGGGTGGTTTCGGTGGTTTTAGGTGGTTTCGATGGTGGTTTGTTGGTAGCAGCAGGGGTGTCGACGATGTTATGGTGGTTCTGATGGTGTTAGGGTAGCTGGATGGTGTCTAGGTGGTGGTTTCTGATGGTGTTAGGGTGGCTCGATGGTGTCTAGGTGGTGGTTCTGATGGTGTCAGGGTGGCTGGATGGTGTCTAGGCGGTGGTTCTAGTGGTGTCAGGGTGGTTAGATGGTGGCTAGGCGGTGGTGTCGGTAGTCGGTTGGTGTTTTCAAGAGTGGTCAAGGTAGTTAGAAATTTGGTCAAGGTAGTTGGGTGAAGAGGAATTTGGGGGTTTGAGTGATTCCCTTGGGGGGGGGGGAATGAAGATAGAGGAAAATGGGGTAATGGGAGGGGTAAAGGGAATGATTGATTTTGTCTATCAAACATCAACAAAGGGATTCATGGTAGTTGATTCCCATTCCCTTTGTTGAATACCCCCAACCAAACGACCCCTTAGAGTAATGAAGCTTTAGATATAGAGATATTAGCCAGTGGCGGATCCAAGATTTTCGAACTTATGAGTCACCATCAATAATTGATCACTTGTTTCAATCCAAAAATTATATAAAAAAAATTATATTTCACCAAAATGATTTCAATCCAAAAATAGGATATAAAAATACATATTATAAAACTATTACATTAAACTAACTTTATGATTTTTTACTTTAAAACAAGAATTATTAAAAAAAAGTTAGATAACTTAAGAGACCGGTTATTAAATATAACAGGTCTCTTTAATGAAATATGAAAGCTAGACCTGTTATCAACGTGGTGGCAATAGCAGCAACAAAGAGACCACCTATCTGATATTTTAATAGGCAGTCTCTTTGATATTTAAAAAACTGACAGTGGGCTAATCTCAAATAGAAGCAACAAAGAGACCTCCTATCTGTAATAGGCGGTCTCTTAGTTGTTGTTTTTTTTTTTTTTTGCTGGTGAGTCACGTGACTCACTGTGCACCTTAATAAATCCGCCTCTGATATTAGCCCTATATGCACATTGCACACAATAGATAGAACAATCATTAATGTCATAAGTGAGAATATACACTCACAATTATATACTTGTATTTCTTAGTGTAATGATCAAAAGTTACATTCCACTATAAGTTAAAGCGTTTTTATTTCCTTACATAGTGTTATCTTTCTTGAGTTGTAATTTGGGAATCAAGGGGTTTTGAGTAAACTTTATAAAAACGCTTGTAAGGAAATAAAAACGCTTCTGATTTATTGAATTGAGCTGAACACTTCTCGAGCAGTTGTATTAGCTTTGAGTGAAGTTGAATGAGAAGAAGAGGAAAGAGACCAGAGTTGCAAGTTGAAGGACTTGTGCTCGAAACTTTAGAGAAAGTCTTAGCATTGTAATAGGTTGTTGCTCTATTCTAATAAAGTGTCTTTATCTAATAAAATCCCTTGGGGACGTGATTTTTCTTCTTGTTTATAGTTAAGAAATTTTCCATGTAAAAAATTTTCTTCACATTTTTGAGTTCTTTAAACTTTCGTTTTTAATTTTGCAAAAAATTAGCTAAATAGCCAAACTACAATTCACCCCCTTTTATAGTATTCATGGAAGTTACATAGACAAAAATATTATCCCAAAATCCAATTGACAACATGACCATTGTTTTCTTTTCTTTTTTATTTTTTTTAATATTTATTATTTCCTTCATGTCACTTACTTAAAAAATCTGAAAAGTCACCGTTGCACTTACAAAAACAAAATTGTATAGATTCTGTTGTATAAATTAAAGTGTATCAGTAAGATCAATAATATCCCAAAAAAAAAACCATCATATCTCTTGCCTCTCCTCTCTTATAGGGTTTCTCCAAAACTTGGCGTTTAGGCCGGAAATAATAGTCTAAGAACTTAGACTATTTTCGACCATTTTTCCTAACTTTTCTTTAGTTTTGCAATTTAGGTTTCAATAAATCTACACGAGTAAGTGTAGATACATCCGTCTCCCTATGGTGGAGTCTTTATTTTTTGTTGGTTTAGTTGTTTGTTTATGTTTAGGGTTAGTTTGTGTGGTAGGGTTTATAAAAAAAGGTAATCATCTTTTTTACCTATTGTCAGTTCTTTGGTCAAGCGAAATAGATGAAAATCATCCTTACGGCTACAACAAATCGTTAGACCGTCTCTCCAAAAAGGCTGTATATTCCAGCAATGTGTGCGAGAGATGTACCACAATGCAAGATTTTTTCAACGATCGTAGCTTTGATGAAGGAAACCCTAATTTGATTCAATTTTATGTATTTGTTAATGTAGATTTCATTTGTAGATGCCGGATGGCTTTTTATTAATGAATTGATTTGTTTCCAAAAAAAAAAGTCTATCTGTATGTAGCTACTATTAAAAGCTCTCCTTTTACTCTTTACTCTAAAAAAAAGTGTAATAGTTTGACCGTTCGTTTTTTAAGTTGCAACAAAGGAAGTTTTTAAATCTTACAAATAATACCTTGTAGTTAAAAAAAAAAATGGAGGTATCTATGTTACTGATTAAGAGCTTGTTCTGATTTATTGAATTGAATTGAGCTGAACTGAACTGAATATTTTATGAGAGAAGAAAATTAGAAACTGAACTAAACTGAAAATAAGCTAAAAAGAACAGGCCCTAAGCCCCGTCTGGTTTGATGTAAAACATTTTTAATGAAAATTAGTTTTCATGGTAAACATATTTTCATATAAAAACACAATTGCAAATTAGTAATCCTTTATTTGGTTGCATACAAGAAAAGTAAAACATAAGAGTGAGAATGTAAGGGCAGATGAGAGGAAATTAAAAAGAAGGTAAGGAGGAGGGAGGAAAATGTGACTTTCCTTGTTTTATAAAGAAAAAGAAAAATTGTATTCTTCCCCTTCACAAACTAAACAAAGGAAAGTGGGAAAAATAAGGGAATTTATTTTTAATTGAAAAATTGGTAAGAAAAACTGTTTTTTTTTTTTTTTAGGAAAAAAAAAAGATGAATTTGCAAATTGCTCTCATTTAAAGTTTGTATTTTTCAAATTGCAGCCACTTAATAAAAAAATTGTAACTTGCAGCCCAAAAAGTTCTTATAAAATTGTATGTTACAACACGTTTTAACTTTTTCATCGGTGTTTGTGTCGAAAAATATTCAGTTAAGGTTGTAGGGGTCATTTTAGTTTTTAAGGAATCGAATTGAGCTCAAAATTAGCAAAATAATAATGCAAGTGCCGCATTTTGCATAACAAAAAATATCGATTTAGGGCTAACTATTTTTTCGTTGTAAAAACGAGGCACTTAGGTTTTTTTTTACTAATTCCAAGCTCAATTAGGATCAATGGCTCCTAAAACCTTATTCGAATATTTTTCGACACGTAAATCGATAAAAAAAAGTTATATTGGGCTGTAATTTACAATTTATAAAAACTTTTGGATTGCAATTCGTAATTTTTTTTGTAAATGACTGCAATTTGTAAAATACTAACAAATGACTACAATTTGCAAAATTTCCCTTTCTTTTACCATAAACTAGAATGTGCCCGTGCTAATGCACGGGTTATAATTAAGGATAGGATTAAAAAAAATAAAAAGTATATAGATACAAATGGTATTTAATAAAACCAAAATAATAACAACAAAAACCCAAAAAATAAAAAAAACAAATTGATTACAAATTAAAAAAAAAAAAAAAAAAAAAAAAACCCAAGTGTTGAATTCATATAAAAATATATATATATATAATTAAAGTCTTGAAATATTATGCTAAATGAATCTAAGTCTTCAATTAGATTGTCCACGCATCTCTCGTGTCAGATAATAGAATTCTTCCTCCCATCTTACTTGTAAAACAGATGCAACTATGATATCATCATTTCCTATCTCAAGAACATGTAGTATGAAAGTGAATGTATTCATCAATCGTTCACTCAGATACTCCTCTAGAAAGTAGTCTCCAAATTCCTGTTCATAAATAACAAATGTATCCGTTATGCCGGTGAGTAATTCCTTAATATATATGATTAAAGGATATACTTACATTATCTGTCATCGCTTGAATACTTGATATTGGACAACCGATAATCATCTCAGCATATTGGCCAAAGAGTGTAACAGACATTGTATTTGTAGCGTCACCAATTTTTATATTGATTCTATATCTGTTATTATTGATATGATATAATTAGGTTATAGTGATATGTAAAGCAGGTTATAATTATATTTTTTTAAATAAAATAAAAAAAGTGAAAATACCTTGGCCTACTAAAAGAGGGGTCACACTCCACGCACATATCAGCTCTCCTTAAGTGTTGAGCACATGATTCATACCAAATAGGCATAGAAGAATCAATAGATAACACCTTTGCTAGTACTCGAAAGTATTTTACCTGAAAACACACATCAAATATTAAATACCTCATGTATAAGAAAATGAAATCAATAATTGTTGATATACATACATTATGAGCCGCTGTAAACTGATTTAACTTTATCCTTTTTGCATTAAACACCATTTCCATTTCAGAGATACTATTAGTTAATATCTGACTCCAACTGATATGTTTTTGGACATATCCATCATCCGCATACCTATATGAGTTATATAAGTACATTAGTATGCAATATAAACTTACATTGTATATTATGATGTATTTAGGCTTACCAGCCATGTAGATCGTCAGTTTCATCAATATCAGGATCAATAAAAAGTCTGGTACGTCCAACAGTCGAAAGACATGTACCTATTGGAAGGTTAGTAAAAGTATTCAAGCAATGATAATAATGAAAATGACACCATAGTCTTTTCATGGTTATCTAATTTTTTAAAAACTTATTTTACCATAATAGGAGCCAACTGATACCATGGATGCACCCAACACATGATCCTGATTAAGCTCATTGAATAAGAAACGACCTTGATCATGAGCAAACCCTTCCCATAAAGTTAGCCTCATTGTTTCCATGCTGTAAATCAAAATATGTCAATATATTTTTTTTTTAAGAAAAAGAAAAAAAAAAACTTAACATTGCATAAGTTGTTATGATTACATAAACATATTGTAACTTTTGTAATATGCTCTTACTTTGTGTTGCAGAATAACACATCTCTTTTGAATTGTTGTCTCCCACCCGAGACTCTATATGATTCAGACACATATATAACCAATCCAATAACATTTGTGTACATTTCATCATCAAGAAAAAAGATCGGATATGACCTTCAAAACTCAAAAAAATAATTTTAAAAATGCAATAAATATTAGTATTATTTATTTTAATTACTAAAAGACACATACCGATGAGAGGACTATTGCACAGGTGAAGGTACTGTGGAATGTGGGCAAAAATTCAATAAACCTGAAATTGTACCTTGGGATATCATCACAATCATCAAGAATTTCTGTTATCATGGTCTTGTTGCCAAATTTCAACCTCATTTGGTTATTGGAATATTTGTAAGATGTATCTAGAGGCATAAGATCTAGCTGAGCAATTGAATAAGCCTTTCCTTGTTTGAAGATCTTCTTTATATTTACCAATCAGCATTAAATAGTGTGATTTGAACTTCGTCCCCCTAGAAATTGAAATTTTCATACATACATAAGTGTCAAATAAATGAATATATTGAAAAAAAAAGTAAGCACTACGTAAAAATATAGTTCAAACCTCTGAGTCAATGAATACCATACTCCACTAACGATGGACGTAATTTGTACTTCTAGCTCTACTTTGTTCATTGACCATCCCATAATAAACGCACTATAATATTCACATTCAATGTCGTAAGGGTAATACAACGACATGGTGTGTATCTTGTGTACATTTCCTGCATTTTAACATCATTGAAGTGGGCATAAAAAAATAATTTACATAATATTTCATTATTGATCCAACCTCGCACATGTATAAAGGTTACATAAATAGTATAGATAATGAAATAATTTCTTAAATAATGGAAATCTTATAAATGATTAACGGAGAGGAAAGATAAATGTCCTGTAAAATAGAAGAATTAACATGACAAAGAAAATCTAATATATTATAAAAATAGTATAGCTCTGAAATCACACTAAACAAACATTGCTAAGAGTTACTAAATAAATGTTATAAAAAACTACATACATAGCTAATTGACACTGTTTAATACTTCCTTATACACAATATTTTTAGTCAAACTGTGAGAAACATCCTTCTTATTTTGTACTAAGATTTTTAGCCCGGCAGGAGATGTAACTCGTGACATTGCAACATATAATTGGCCATGACTAAACACGGGCCTAGGGAGAAAAATGCCAACTTTGCTCAACGTCTGTCCTTGGCTCTTATTTATTGTCATG
This sequence comes from Chenopodium quinoa, assembly GCF_001683475.1. Classification (NCBI taxonomy): domain Eukaryota; kingdom Viridiplantae; phylum Streptophyta; class Magnoliopsida; order Caryophyllales; family Amaranthaceae; genus Chenopodium; species Chenopodium quinoa. The sequence goes on along the minus strand of NW_018744353.1, from coordinate 360 downwards.
GCAAAGGCTAATTTTAATGGAAATTGCCTTCTTTTAAGAGGGAGATCTATCTTCTTGTTGGAAGGTGTTAAATCAATTCGCGGAATTAGAACAGATTCTGTAGCTCTAGGACCTGTGATCACTTTTTCCTCAATCACTCTGTAACCCAATTTCTTGGCGTGTTCCATTGCACAACCCTATGGAATGGTTCATATTTCGCATCAATATTACCGGGGCACCAACTTTCAGCTCTAAGCAATGATTTGGAAGACCCAACAAATTTAATGAGTTTAATAATTCCATAGGCTCCATGTTATCAAGGATCCCACCATCTCCTGTATGACCCAAAGTATTCGAACTATAGTACCTATGCACGTTTCC